>NC_089204.1:16525889-16616808 GCF_963930695.1 Labrus bergylta | reverse complement strand
CCAACCTGTGTGTGTGTTTGTAAAAGTGTATGTGTGTGAGTGAGAATGTGTGTGAGAGTATGAATGTCTCCGTATAAACATGAAATGACATGAAGAACAACTCTGCAGCATGAAAAGAATCACATCCCTCCTGTGGATGTATACACTACGTGTAAGGTTTGCTGTTATGGCTCCAGGATGTGTGTATGTGTTTTCAGATCACATAACATATCTATAAACAGTAAAAACACTGTATGTTATCACCTTTGTACAGCTGCTCATTCATAGCTCAATCAACTGTGGTTACAGTAATGTGAACACATGCTTACAATAGTTAACAATGCTTGATGACTGAAAGATATTTATATACATACATGATTTATTGTTTACATGAAGAGATTTTTTATTTTTTTTCAATGGAAAATCAAACTAATATATATATAGATATATATATATATCTATATATATAGATATAGTTTCATCAAAATGATACGTGTTCTATGCTTTCTGCTGCAACTTAGTGACTTAATTTTACAGTATCCATGAGTTTTACTTAAGGTTTGACATTCAGTTGACTATAAAAATAATAAGTCGAAATGTTTCTATAATGTAAATTTCAAAAACATTTTCCATGTCAAAAACGCCTGCAGACACACACACTCTCTAAGTCAATACATACACAAAAAACACAAGAAATCAATAGATAGGACAGACTTGGCTCTGAACAAAAGAAAAAAAATGTATTTAAAGACAATAAACTTCTTTAATATCAGTTTGAAATGTTACTATCATAAAAGTAAAAGCTATTATTCTCACTTTCCATTAGGATGTTGCGCCTCTACACTGCATTTGTTACATAAAGAGTGACTAATCGTAAAGCCTGGTCCTGGTTGAGCAGATAAAGTGCTGAAAGTCGTTTTATGTTGAAGTACTGGTATTGCTCCCATGATATTAAGTAGCCTATATGTAAGAAATACATACTCTATAAATCTGTTGCAGAACGATGTAAGTAGCTGTAGATTCTTGTTCTGTGTAGGTGTACAGTTGCTGTCGTGCTCACTCACCTGCTCTGGTGGTAACTTGAAAAATTCATCTGCACTGGAGTTAGAGCGTTTAACAGACTGTATAAATGTCAATGTTGCCATCTTCATCGGTAAACGAAGATAAAAGTTACAGCCCGTGTCAGGAGAAATCCTTCCTTCTGCAAGGAGACATGACTATCCCTGTTCAGCTGAAGCTCACAATATGATTGGTTGGAGCTGAGCGTGGGTGCTGCCCTTCAATATTGTATCTTTCCAAAGTCATGCTGAGTTTTCAGAGTAATTGGCCGGCTTTCTACTTTATTGAAATGGCTGGAGCTCAAACTGCTGGGCAATTTTCTCCTCTTTCTCACAGTCTTACATCCACCACTGTCTGTGTTTACTGTGGAACTACAACACTTTGGTTTAAATCACAAGATATGGCCAGGACAGACCTTCTCTGAGTGTCCCAGTAGTCATAGAAGAACTTAACAATGGATCTTCCCATCTGCCTCACTCTGTGCATACGTCTCAGACATCATTAGTGAATTATGCATCAGCACACTTGCAAATAGTATGCAAGTACATTTGAAGCAATTTAAATAAATGCCGTTATGTAAAGCTAATAGCAAGTGTTTACTTTGAGACTATAGTGAGTAATAAGCCCATTAGTGTTTTTTTTTTATTACCTCAGCTGCAGGTGTCCACAAGAATCATAGCACTGGAGTTTAATCTGAGCTGTAAACTGCCTCTGGAGGACATGGTTTTAACACTGCAGAATGTTCCCCCTCTGGCTTTTTCTGCATTAATGTGTGATGTAAAAATAATGTGTGTGTCTGTATGCACACAGGTGTGAGGGGGTGTGTGAGTTCGAAAATGAATATAAGAATGTGGCGTTCCTCTATATCGTGACTATCCTGTTTTTATTCCTCTGTCGTAGGTATACGTATGTATTGTGTGTGTGTGTGTGTGTGTGTGTGTGTGTATGCGCTCTTTGTATCTGCATGATAAATTGCCATCTTTAGCAGAAGGTCTTTCCCATATTTTACACTGCCATATTTAAATTATACTAAAATGTAAATGATCTCATTTCAAAGCAGCAGTGCACTATTATCATAATCATGGTGACAGTCTAATAAAATGCATCCCTGCAGAGATGCCACACGCCTCTTAGCCTGTATTCACAATGGAGGGCACATTGATATTACCCAATAATATGGAAATTCACCCTGAAACCCTCATAAGCGAATCTTCAAATTATGTGTCTTATTCCAACTCATGAAATCATCTCATATAAAAGTTTCCCTTTAAAAACTTTTTTTATTTCAGTTTAAACAGTTTATGACAATAATAATTTACATGAAGTTGCTACTTCACTTTATTTTGAATCTATTAAGCTTGTGTCACCTGCCTGGCTCTTTTGGAGCCTCTGGAATGGTTGTAAGATTGACAGGTTTGAGAATGAGTGTGCTCTAAGGGTGCACCCCAGGGTGCAGCTCTGCTGAATTATGAATGGAAGGGCAGAAGCTTTTACCTCCCTGTGTCACCATTCATCTGCAGAGGGCCCAGTCCTCTCCCCTTTGTCTCTCTTTGTTTGTAACATGAAATATATTAAATTAAATTAAAGTACAATATTATCATTTAGTCAACACACAAAGTTATTCAAGGTAAAAAAAGTTGTGAAAAATTATGAAAATTATTTTTTTAATTATGTGATCAGATAATTTGAAATATTCGATACAAATGTGAAAAAAAATCACCAAAACAGGCAATTAATAATCAAAAACGTTTAAATTTAAAAATGTTTTAATAATTCATTAAAATGAAATTGAACTGAAATCAAATAAATAAAAAGCCTTTAAAACAGATTTGTTAAAAAAAGATTATATCTTGTGGTGTTGGTTTTTTATTCAGCTGAAGTTCTTGTGAATAACTTGATTAGTTTCTACTCTGCAATCTCAATGTTTGTCAGTACTTCAGACTGAAGCGCAAATTGAAGAGTAAATTGCAAAATCATCAGTAAAAAAAAGAAAGAAAATCATACTTGTGTCGCTAGTTCTGCATGTTCCCACTGAACCTAAATTTTGAAATATAAATCTAGTGAGATAATAAAAACCTCACTTGTCCAGAAGAATCTCAGAAAACTGATTTAAAATCAGGCGTCTACACAAGGTTTTAATTAAGAAAACTGACAGGATACACGATAGCATTCTTGTGTCTATTTGCCTGGCTCGTTAAGTTGCTTTACTTTGATGCTGCCATATAGCGTCAACAATAATTTACCCATGTAGTTAAAGCCGAGCAGAGAGGAGAGCTACTTTTGGCCCGCTCCTGACATGCACTGTGGTTCTTCTGGTGCACCCACAAAGCGTTAACTAGAGCTGCTGTGATCAGCTCTGGCAGCCTTGTCGCAGTCATAAAGCAACACAACATCGATCCTCTCAGCCACTGCCATAATGTTCCCTGGAAACCTAAAACCAATGCGAGGCAGATTCCCAGTGTTTTCCTTGTGTTGGGACTTCAGCCTGCCAAACCTTTAGCGAGTCAGCTGGAGAGCCATCTGTATTTGGAGGCAGAATTTGGGGACTCTTGGCTTATCATCTTTCAGGGATACCACACTGTATTGCCTGTTAGGCTCCAAATAGGGTTCATTATGCCTCCTCATCAGGTCCACACTTTAGTACTCTTTCACCCAGCCACCCCAGCAGTCATTCAGTCCATCGCTGCACTTGTTTCCCTCATTTGGTAGATCAGCCTCTGTAACCTCATTAACCAGCTGTTCACTCCCTCAGCCATTCACTGTATCTGCTTCCCAGTTGCCTCACTATCCAGCTGTTTCACTTTTAATACATATCTGCCAACCTTCTGACAGCTAGTCTGTGCTGTCGACTAACTCACCATGTCCCAGAAACCATTCGTTTTCCTTCTGCCCCCCTATGAATTAGTTTCCAGTCTCCAGATGCCCTTCGCTGCTGCTCTGCCTAACCTTTCATCTGTTTTTGCTTCTTTGAACCTGTCTCTCCATCTGAGCCTGGATCTGTTTCTATTTTGTGGCAGGATTTTATAGCTGCTTTTTAGCCTGTGTCTTTTCAAGAGCTTGTCTTTTCTGTTTTCTCTGCCTCATCCTTCATCTACCCATCAAGCTAGAATCCAACCATTGTCAAGTGTCTGCTGTGGTTTACCTGTCAGTGACGTTTTTTTATCTGACAAAATCTGCTTCTAATCTGCTTCTTTTTCAGGGTTAGGGTTATACTGTAGGCTATATCTTCTTCAGTTACATATATTTTCTTTTCATGAATGGTCAGCATGCAGCCTTTTGGTTTTACTTCCAAACCCTGTACCTTTGCACCATCTCCTCAGACCTTGATCAGCCCATTTCATTCCCCATGTTATTTACAAATAAAGCTGCTTTTCAAGAAAGTTTCTTAGCACAAAAGAGATGATAAGAAAAAAACATGTGAGAAGGATTTATCACAAAATGATCAAATACAACATAGGCCCTTTAGTTAAAACCTCTCCTTAATGACTCACAATTTACAGTAGCTCTATTAGCATTTGTTTCCTCATCACTGTGCTCAGAAGGTCCACTTTACTACGGTCACTGAACCTCTGCCTGATACAACCTTAGGCAACAAAACTGGTTGTCCATCTGCTACCTGCCTCTTTCGATTAACTCATACAGGCTGACATCCAAGTTTCTGAATCTCTTGGCTGCTTCATCATTTATTTGGGTCAACCTTTTACTAAACTGTTCTCAGTTTCCTGCTCATTGGTGTCCGGTCTTCACCTGCTCAACTGAGTTTCCCACATTTAGCGGCTACTTACCTTCATTCCCACGAAGAAGAACTTCCTGCAAAGCCCCGGAGAACTGGTAGTGCAGGTATAGGGAGTTCCAAAGCCAGATAGACGCATGCATGAATTCCACAGCCGCTGATCTAAAGGTACACATACGCAAGTTCCAAAGACACAAATTAGCAATAGTCATGTAGCTCCAAAGCTGCTGCTTTAGATACTTTTCTGAGGGTGTTTTAGAGGATAGGCTAACCTAATTCATTAAAGGTAGCTAAATAGACATTATACAGAAACTAGCTAATGTAAGCACCTGTAAGCATCTTCCATTGAAGCGTGCACACATACTGTATTTGACCAAAATAGGGGCTCTCTCTCAGGCTCTCTGGGCCTTACCTTGCAGTTCAGTGATATACTGTAGTACCTAGATCCTCTTACAAAACTTTACCCCACTGAATATACAGAGGCTTATTTTCAGACAGGATCAAATAAATTGTCTCTGTAGCGTTGCTGTAGCTGAGAATTTGTCTTATAAATCTGGCATAGTGTTAACTATTTAGATTGCCTAGACAAGTTTGAGCCTGCTTGCTTTTTTCTCATTGCCCGGCGTGGCTCTTTCTTTTTTCTAACCATTTGACCGTCAGAAATAATCAAGATGCCCTTTGCTCTCAGGTGGGTTTAAAAGTCTTCATGAGGGTCCTTGTGCCCTTTATCACTGATGTGAACTCTGACCGCGTGAGCTTTGTGCTGAAAACCTGAATGAGATTGTCAGTGCTGATAAATGTTAAACATTCTTGGTGAGTTTTGCTGTTCAGTAGAGATAGAAATCACAAAATGAACATAGATTTCTGTTCAGATATTTACATTCACTGTCGCTGTTTTTAACCTCCTGAGCAAAGCAGTCAAAAACTTCAATGTATTTGACCTTTGCATGTTACTTACAGTAGCCTACCCTGTGCAGTTATTGAACTCCTCGTCCTCCTGGTTGTGAAACTTTTTTTTTTTGTTCAGTTTTGTACGAATGTTTTCCGCCTTATTTGTTCCATGTGAGCAAGCTTAAGTCAGTTGCAAAAACTCATTAAATGCTTTACACCCTACCACTGAAAGGCAGGTGTTGAAACCCCCCCCCCCCCCCCCCCCCCCCCAAAAGAAATTCCAACATAGCCCAAAAAAAGAGAGAAGACACAGAGCAAGTAAACAACTGTAAAG
Source organism: Labrus bergylta (assembly GCF_963930695.1). Taxonomy (NCBI): domain Eukaryota; kingdom Metazoa; phylum Chordata; class Actinopteri; order Labriformes; family Labridae; genus Labrus; species Labrus bergylta. The sequence continues at coordinate 16,610,812 of NC_089204.1, read as the reverse complement.
TTGTATTTCTTGTAATATCAGTCAAGTTTCAGTTTCAGTGCTGGACAGAGACACATACAGCACTCTGTTTGTCTAGAAGTTGTGTTTCTTACTGTACATTTTTCAATGACATAGTTTAGTTGTATCATCCAAAAACTAAAGAGTGTTTCTCTATTTAACTTATTTTTTCTCTCCCACACTTTGTATGTCTTTACTCATTCTTGTCCCTGAGAGAGGTTGGGGATAGTTTCCTTATGATTCCATATTTTGGTCCAGCCTGGTTGCGTTATTGCCCTTCTGGCCTTAACCAAAAGCAAATATTGTTTGATTGAGTTCTTATTGTATCTTAATGCTGTATTGTCAAAGTAATTGTTCCCCATTTCACCATTCAAACATCAAGTGCATCCTTCCTCCAATGACATATATTAACCCAAAAGAGAAGATGAGGCAAGAATAGTAGCAAGACAGAGAGGGGCAACGGAATGTGTGAGAGTGACAGGCAAGATGAATGTATTGACACACACAACGGTAGAGAGTGTGAGAGAGTCGCGCACACACCGCATAGAGAGAGCGAGGAGGGGAGGAGGAGGAGGAGGAGGGCGAGCTGATCCTCAGTCAGTGTGTGAGGGAACAGACGAGGTAGAGACCTGCTCACACACACACTCACTCACACACACAGACTCTCTCTCTTTCTCTCTCCCTCTCAAATACTCTCCCTCTCCTCCGCTCCCTCCCTCTCTCTCTCTCTCTCTCTCTCTCTCTCTTTTGCTCTTGCGCTCACAGCGAGAGGGGATATCGGAAAGGGAAGAATGAGGAAGAAGTCCGCCGTGCTGCGCGCCTCGTCCCAACAAATGCGGGTTTGCTGATGAAGCGCCACTCCGGTCATCTGATCACACAGGTCGTACAGGTCGCGCTGTATGGAAACTAGGAGTAGGCAACAACAGACCACAACAAATACAGATAAAAAACTGTCAGTGCATGGGAATCCGGACACCTCTCCCCTTCTTTTGTGCGTCTCGCTTGGTGGATACGCCGCCTGGGCTGGCGTATAAGAGCTCCCTGCGTCTCCATTTCCATTCCCCACTACTGGTTTACCTCTACTACTATTACTCCTCCTCGTCCACCCTGTACTGCTACTATTATTAGTAATTCTATAGTGCGGCTTTTACTACTGACTGTCTTCTCCGGATCCTGGACACTTTCTGGATAAAAAGGTATGTCATTCTGCAGTTTTCTGGTTTTCCTGCGCGGGATACAGATGTTAATGACAATTCATGGAAGGGGTCTTGCCTTTATTTCGCTGCATTGTCTGGGGAAATCAAGTTCTTGGTGGGACAGAGGTAGTATAAATAGGGTGCATGGGTGACAGCGTGCCTCATGGCGCCCCGATTGGAGACTCGAAAGCACCATGCGTCGTAAGGGTTTGGATGCGGTGTGGAGACGATATCACCTCGTCCACATGAACCACGCTTCCCACACTGCGCCGTGTCTCTCTTGTGACAAGGAGATTTATATAGAGTGGAGCGCTGGTTAGAGAACACTAGGTGCAGTGTAAGGTTTTTTTTCCACTTGTTTTCTGATTAAAATTATCCACCAGTTTGGTTTCCGGAGGCTGCTCCCTTTCGCCTCGGGGGCTGCTTTTTCCTTTTTATCCCCCCCTCCCTCCTCACTACCCTTCTACCCCACTCTCATCTCCCTTGGACCGCCTGCCTCGTTCATTTCTAGAGGAATAATTAAGGATGCAGAGCACGTTCAGATAACCACTCGCGCACCTTTTATAGGCTCTCAATGTGGAAGTTGGGCGACAAACATGCGCAGTCCAGTCTCTCTTTCTCCCTAGAGATGGTAATCCTTACATAGAATGAATGATCCAGCGCACTGAGATCCACGTTCGCGCAATTGTGCAAGTCTCCCATCCTTTGCGCCAAACAGCGCACTGCTGCTGGTGCTGATGGAGTGCTTGTGCACATCAGTGCAGAGCAGGTTGTGGAGGAAACAGAGTCCAGACCCCGCATGTTGAGTTTGAACAGGCAGGATTTCTTGTCTTAAACGTGAATTCCAAAGACAAAGACAGACCCACCGCCTGCTGTGATTTGAGAGTGTTTACTGTAAAAGAGAAATAAAGCGATGGCATACTGTATGTTCACACGTCAGTTAGCTGTTGCTGTAAATCTGACACACAATAGAAGATGCAGCTTTGTATTCTCCTGATGTGACACTACAAACGCACCAGTCTCATGAGAAGAGCTTGGCACATCAGGCAGGTATACCATCAAGGCTTTCCAGGCAATCTTTTCCAGCTGACTTCAGCTGAACTGTAGCTCATCCACTGTGGATGATGCTATGAAATATTTATTTATGACAATGAAAAAAATGAAACGCAGCCAAAGGTCTTTACTGCTTTATTTACCTTCCACTACTGCAGCTGGTTATTGATGAAATATAAGATCAGTTTATGATGCAGTGGGAAGGCTTAAGGCTTCAAGGAGTTTTTGGTTGGATCAGCCTATAAGCGATGTGTTTATAAAAACTGACCAATTGCCATATTTCACAATACTGTCCAGCTGGCTCTTGGTGGGTCAGTAGTGACAAAGCTTGTAGTTAACATGGTTTAGAAGATACCCCCCCATGCAATTGTATTTTGGTTATTTATTTATTTATATTTAAATTTCTGATTTGAATGACTCCACATTCATTTTCGAATGTAAGAAAAAGTAATAGCCCCGATATGAAGAAAGAAGGTATCACCCCTGAAAACTTTGGATTTAACATGGCCAAAGATATCTGTTTTCATGATTTAAAAAAAAAATAAGGAAAGGAAGAAAGGAAGAGCTTGTGACATTGCTGCTGAAGAGTTTCTGTTTCAGTTAAAACCATATCACTGAAATGCTTGCATTTTTTAAGTCAGTTTTGCCTGATTTATTTAATATTCTATGTCAGGCCTAAGTATGCTGTAGTGAGTTTCGGATCGTATTTGTAGATATGGTTTATTTTATTGTTCCCTCCCTCATGTTATCCAAAAGCTGATAAGCCTATAGGAAGCCAGCCGTGTCAAACCTTGATGAGGAATCCGAAATCTATATGCAAATCGATGGGTTATCTGAAAATCCTCTTTGGTTAATTGTAGTTTTGCTTATCAGTTAAAATGTGTTGTCAATTGTAAATCCTTTGACTACAACACAACATGTCAGCTGTTGTCAGGTTGATTACAGAGGAATAAAAAGTGAAATAATAACAACAGTACCACAAAACTGATTGACTCGTCTGTGCTCCACCTGTTTCTAAGGTGCATGTGGAGAACAGCTGCTCACAGGCCCAGAAATTACACCGTAGCATCAACCATTGTTTGTATGGATGTGAACACAATGCTGTGTAATCGACACATATGTCAGGCGCGCAGGTATTACTTATTTCACAGGAGTGAATATAAATCATGTTCATTTAAATCTTATTACAGTAAAAGCTTTGTTAACAAATTGGTGACTGGAAAGATTGGCAGTTGTTATTGGCCAGTTCACTGCTTTTGGTGATCAGTGCAATGGAGAAAGATTTTGTTGCCAAATAGTTTGACACTAATCCCACAACACAGAAGAGACCTGTTCTACCAGTTTCAAAAAGGCTAATCTTCATTAGCCTTTTTGGTTATACATGACGAACAGAGCTAGTGGTAACTTTACCTCCATGATAAGATAGGAGCCTTGTTTACACCAAATAATGGGCTCAACCGGACAACAGCAGAAGTAGAGTCATGCTTGGAATGAGATGGTTGCTTCCAGTTGCAAAAAAAATGTGTATGTTGTATTCTTGCAGCACATATGTAAGATTGTAGGCACAACCCCCCACATCCAGGCTGAGTAATTAAATATGAATGAACTTTAACAAGGATTTAAACAACATCGCATGTGTAGCAGAGAAGAGTGTAGCATAGTATAGCATAGTACTATAAGAGGCATGCCGAAAACCTTTTCAGGTCAAATCAGTTCACTTGACAAAGCTTACATGTTTGCGTGAGAGCATTACAATCTTTTCGCTACTCTTTCTTAGAACTGCTGCTTTGGATAAGGACCAACTATAATGGTTGTTGTTTGCTGATTCAAGATGAAAGCTGTTAAAGCAAGCATTGACATGTAATGCTTTTACAATATGTTAAAGATGCTTGCAACGAGTTTACCATCGAAGACCATAAGAGACAGCACAATGTTAGCATTCTTTCAGGTTTCTGTTCACCCAAAAATTTTTAGATATTTCATTCTCCTGGATCTGATTTGGCCTCCACCAACTCCTCGAAAAATCCTCCTCCTCAGCTGCTAAAGCTCCACTTCGTTCACCAGCTAGATGCTAACCTTTTAGCAAAGTTGCCAGACCGTTTCAACAATCTTTCAATAAACACTTTGTAGAGATATAACTTACAAAGCAGTAAGTGAGTTTGTCTCTATTTCACATTTAACATGACACATAATATTTTTTAACTAATAAAATGCGGGAAAAATTAATGCAGCAATTATCTGTGCAAGTGACTTTCCGTGTTCCAACCTGCACACTTGTTCAATTAATAATAATAATACATTTTATTAATGTAGCACTTTTTAAAACCCTCAAAGACATTTTACACTTTATACTTTACAGAGCTTGATGCTACAGCTGGCCTTATAGTACATATTTTGCATGCATTATGCATACCATTAGGAATAGAACATCATCCTAACGTTGCACCTTGATCTGTGACCCTATTACTAACACATAATTAGTAGTCTGTAGCGCATCATTTAAGGTGTCAATCACTTCATTGTCATTTGTCGGTATGGCATATCTCCTCTTGTATAGCTGATTGATCAGAACAGATAAAACATCATGTTGATCAGCGAAATGCAAAGGTTGACCTCATGTAGCAGGACGTACTTGTCATTTTGGCATACCAAATTTCACATACAGTACATGAGTTGTGATGCACTTAATCTTTTCCCTGACATACTGAATAGAATGGTATGGGTATTGCAACTGAGTCAGGGTTTGAAATCTTGCTACAATTGTAGAAGTTCATATGTATTTAGATTAAAATATAGAGGGCCAAAATACATTTCAGTTTTCCTGAGAGAGTAACAAAATATGTTCTCAATGAGGAAACCCAGTGAGTTACAGATAAGTGTCGTGTGTCGCTCATACTGGTAATATCATCCATCCTTAGAAAGAGGGTTATAAATGTGCTGGGTTTGAGGATGATTGCTTGCCTTTGGCTAATTCTTGACTGAATAGAGAACTGGAGATTAGTCGAGTGATTTATTTTACTTTTAAGTTTTTTAATGATTTTCCCCATAGCTCCTCATCATTTTGCCGCACATAATGTGGATGGATGGACAGACAAAGTGACAGACATCCGGAAATAGTACCGTGTGTCACACCGTCAGTCGTCTCATTTCCTTCACCACTATGTGTAATAATATGACAGGGCGTCTTGGCTCAAGAGTTGGCTGCAAGGCAGATCTAGGCTAAAAGAGCTCAACATCACCCTAATGATGGTAAACACAGGCCATTAATCTTCTAGTGTTTGGAGGGGCTATTGAGTATGTGTGTATGTGAATATTTGATCATTCTCTCACTCACTCTTAAACCACAGTAGAATATACTTTGGTTATATTTCCCCAAGAGAGGTAATCTCTCTCTTTCCTGTCCTGGACTACCTTTTCTTTCCATGTGTCTCTGTCTCTCACTCTCTTTTCTTCTAGGCATGTTATACTGTCTTAAATACTAGACCCCCCATAAATGGCTCTTTTTCCATGCATCCCTCCCTCTCCCTGTCCTATTTGTCTTTTAACATGACTTTGTCTGTCTTACACTCTTCATTTTACATTTTTTATCATCGGCTCCTGCCATATGGTAAGGAAAATGCATCCCCACCACTGCTACAGTTCAGTCATATGAAGCTTTTTGTTGTTATCATGCAGCACAATGGGTTGTTCTACAAAGCATGCTCATTTTTAGCATTAGCATAACTCATTTTTTTATTAAGGTTCAGAAATAGGGTTTATGTAATGTGCAGCTTCACTGTCTTCCTTCTTTTTTTCTGGTGCCTTTTGGTCTGACCAGCTGCCTTCTTGGCACCTTTGGGTGCTGCCTTTAGAGGCTCCCGAGGAATGACAGTATTAGGGCAGAGAGGGAACAGCTTGCCTCATGCACCACATGGTTTTGGTTTTCTTTACTTTCTGTTGCACTTTTGCTGTAGCCTCCGGGAAGGAGGATAAAGTGGTCCAGTTTGTGTGTGTGCATGAAGCTGGGTTGGAGTGTTTCTTATCTTGTGTTCCCCTTGAACTTAAGCCAAGATGTTGAGGTCATAACACTAGGGAAAACCATAGCTGGATATTCTGAAACCTGATATTTCAATTATCATATCCAAAATAGCAGCCACTGTTAAGCTACTAAGCCTCTCCAGTGTTAACAGCAGGCACATCAACATAGACCCTTGACTTTGGATCCGATACCAGCCAGGGCATCAATTGTATCAAATAGCCGGTAATAATTCCTAAGATCAGAAAGAGAGAACCACTGCAGCATGTCACTCCCCTCAAGGCATATTTTGCAGTCGTACAACGCAAGGGAACTATAAATGGAACAGGTAATTATCTAAAGTCATCTCAAGTGTAATCCCCTGATAAAGTGTAAAGCAATCAGGATTGTGTAAGCAAGGTTTATCAAGGATTTGTGTTCCTGAGGATGAATTTTAAGCAAGCCCTGAGAAGAAACAGAGCAAAGAAGAGAAATTAGAACACAGTCTACGGACAACTAAATGAGTCCTGTAGCAATTTAACCATGTCCTGTATTGTGGTAAGAACTAAGAATCGCACATGCCTATGTAGAAACATAAAATGTTTTGAAACAGGGGATTTACTTAGCAGCTGGTAAACAATCAAAATACAGAGCAACATCAGCTCAGGTGTTATCTAAGGCCCCGCAGCAGGTATGACTATAGGAAAATGAGGAAATGTTTACTTGAATTAAGCAAGGAGAAGATTCTTTATCATATACTTCTATGGTTCTACATTCACTTGTAATGACACCTATATTAACATAGGTTTTAAATATAGTATAACGGAGCTAAATGTTATACATGATGATTTACAATGTTGACTGACTGATTTAAAAAATCTTAATATTCAACAAATCAGTTTGAGTGCCGGTTGAGAGATATTTTTTTCCCTTTAGGAAGAGCCACTTTAGCCACTGTCTCATAAGGTAAACAGCCTGTTGCTGAAGCTTTATATTAATGAAGAGATATGAGAGTGGTATCAACCTTCTTGTCAAAATGTCAGGAACAAAGTGAATAGATGTATGAAGTCACGAAGCATATCACGTGTTTGGAAATAATTGAAGGTTTCCCAATGTGGCAAAAACATATGAAAAATAGAATACATTATGATGAGGTTTGCAAAAACAAGACTCAATCAATTTAAACAATGAATGTGCACATCACGTTCGGCTTCCATGTACCTTTTCATTATAGCCTGTCTGTTTTGAAGAACTGACAGCTTGAGGTATAATTTCACACTTTTCCCAACTGCTGTGTATGTATTAGTCTCCAACTGGCTGACTCCTAATAGTTCTATCTTTTCATATACATGTGTTCAGTGTTGATATCATGAGCAGGGTGGAATCTCAGAGGGTAATGACAATTAGACGTTGGCATCATTATTATCATTTATTTCCAATGATAGCTAATTTCATTTTTCACCATTACCATGATGATTATACGTTTCATTTTTTAAGTCTTGACCGATTCTTTACACTGAAATATTATATCTAATGCGCCAACTGTTCCTATTTTCATTGGCTTCATCCATGCAGGAAGGCCACAGAAAATAATCTGTTTTTGTTGAGAACAGCTGGCACAAAGAGCACACTCTTTAGCCATCAGCCTACTGGAAAATGACATCCTTAAGTGAAAACAGCCAAATCCCAAAGCTCAGTGAATTATTGATCACTTGGAAATGCCACGCAAAGCCTTATGTGACCACACAAGAAGGCCATCGAAGGCAGAGAGCAGCTAGATCACATTTGCCAGGAGGGAAATGTTTGGTTGTTATGAGCTTACTGAATGGAAGTTTAATTAAGGAAACGTGTAATTCTGTTTTGAATTGATTCTCTTAACATTTAAGCAAAGAGCTCTTACACTAGCAACACACAAACACTGATGAAAACTTGTTCACTCGTCACACTCGTTTATTTAACCCAAATATTTAAATCTGTGGACTAATCACCCATTTCTCTGAAATTGATTTATGCAGCAAGTAGCCGTTAAAAACATTAGGCACGGCTATCAAATGTAGTTTTTACAGTACAGCATGTACAATATTTGAATGACTATTCACACATTCATGATTACGTCCGTGTGGAAATAGATTCTGTGATGTTCATATCATTAAGTATCAGGCCCTATGGTACCCAAGCCTCGCTACATGTTACGTGAGACGAGATGTGGTTCATATTGTAAAGGGATTAACAGCTTCATCTAAATTGAGTACTGTGGTAGGAAGAAAAGCAGGAAAGTACTAATGTAGCTACTGATGTTGGGTAAATGTGCTACGTCTACATATACCACTTATCGGCAAAATGGATGTTGGCGTGCAGGAATGTGGAAGAAGCTGATTTGTGGAGAGTTCTAAGCTGATCTATGTTTTAGGTTATGGTCCCTAATGATCCCAGATTAAACAGATTGCTTCTTGTGCAGCAGTGCCTTTAATAGAAGGAAACATAACATCCTAGTCAACTTTCTACACAGATGTGAGGATGAGTAACTATGGGACCAACATCATGCCTTTTGGCCAGACGGACACTGATGATGTCACTCTGTATAGCTTGTCCAACTGGAATGTGACACATGCTGGGGGTTCTTTCAAAAAAGGGTAGTGAGTTAATCTGTACAGTCCTTCATGGATTTTGACTATCTTAAGAGTTAGTTGTATTAGTGTTAGAGCTGTTAAAACTGTTTGTAACCAAATTCGAAGTGGACCTAAACCAAAAGTCCACTTTACCCATCCCAGGCAGGTTGAGGAGGAGTCTTTGGAATGCTATGCATTACTTGTGGGATAGTTGGAGTGTCTGTATATCACTGAGTGAGGTTTTTAAAGGCATTCATGGTCTCCAGGGGATAATCCCTTATGGATTTGAAGAACCCCATGACCTGTACTAATGATCATTAGAGGTGTAGTTCATGGATTGCCATTAGAGACGTATATATAAACCAATCTGAATACCAGCTATTAATGGCAAAAATGTATTCATGAATATTCTTCCACTTTCTATCAATGGACAGCAATATCAGCAGTATGTATTAAGTGGTCATAAAAATCTATGTATCTCTAACTTTCCATACATAAAACCATGACTATACCGCATATTCAAAAAATAATAATACAAAAATACATCACTCCATCTCCTGTCTTCATTGCTTGTAGGCGTATCAGCTCCAGAGGGAATACAGGGGCAAACACAGTCAAAATCTGCCTGGATGCTTTGTTATTCTGTAAGTGGGGCCCTGCTGAAAGAAGAATTTTCCCTTTCCTTTAATTCCCTGAAACCCCACATTAAAAGATTGGCCTTAAATATGACATCACCTTCCCTCATTGGCTGCTTCTGCATTTTGGAATTGTTTCCAATTCTAGATAGTGACCTTAAACCTACACATTGCAAGGTCATGGCTCTAAGTTTTATTGATCCTAATGGGAGCCAGTGCTGCATCTGGTTCGGCTAGTACAAGCTAAATCAATTGCTACCTGGTATCCTTAAAATGTTGTTTATATACTAGTAATGTCCCATAGCGAAACATTGCTACACGTTTTCTGTTTCTGATTCTATTTCATTTTAATAAATAAATCTGCTTGGCTTCATTTTGTGGAGTACTTCGTAATGCTTCTTAGAAATTAGCCATTGGAAAATGGAGATAATTTTGCAACAACGTGCAATTGTCTTGCTCTGCAGTAACTAAACTAAGATTGTGTTGGGCTACAGGGAGATGTTTCCTTCTTTAAATATATTTTTTAACTAATTACGCTTTTCTTGCACTCAATTCAGCCTCGGTTTAAGTTTCCGTGGAAGCATGCACATTAGAATGTGATGAACTTGAAGTCTCAGGGTTAAGATTTTGTAGTCTGAGGCTGAACTATTTATGGCAAATCCTCCTCAATTCACTTAAATTGCTCTCAAGAAGTGTTAGTATTTGAATTTCTTTACATTCCTTTTAGTGTCTTTTCTTCTGTAGGTGGTTTTTCAAGCAACCTGTCAGTTTTACAGAAACAGTTTAAAATATATAACTAAAAGTGCTGTCGCCTTATTTATATTTGCCATGTCGATCAACATCCTGAATGTCTTCCTCTTCTTCTTCTTTCTCTTTAAAGGTTCAACAACTTCATTAATTGTCACCCAACAGTTCTGGTCGGGACGTAAACATGGGCCGCTGGGATCACTCCTCCGCCCTGTTCCCTGGCCTGAGGCTAGCGGTTGTCGCAATGATTCTCCTCATCAAGCTTCATCCCTCATTGGCTGGCGCTCCCCCTGAGCACATCTTAAGTGGCTCTGTTTCTGCTGTATCCACAAATAAAACTGAATGCAGCAAGCCCGAGGCATGTGCTAGGGGAGTGATGTTACCTATTTGGGAGCCCCAAAACCCTTCGTTTGGTGACAAGGTAGCAAGGGCTACAGTTTACTTTGTGGCTCTGGTCTACATGTTCCTTGGTGTGTCAATCATTGCAGATCGTTTCATGGCATCCATAGAGGTCATCACATCTCAAGAAAAGGAAATTACCATTAAGAAACCCAATGGTGAAACAACCACCACCACAGTTCGAATCTGGAATGAGACCGTCTCCAATCTCACCCTCATGGCTTTGGGCTCCTCAGCTCCAGAGATCCTGCTGTCTGTCATAGAAGTTATAGGACATGGTTTCCATGCTGGAACACTCGGCCCCTCCACCATCGTTGGCTCTGCGGCATTCAACATGTTCGTGATCATTGGCCTCTGTGTCTACGTTGTACCTGATGGCGAGACGAGGAAGGTCAAACACCTCCGCGTCTTCTTCGTCACTGCCAGCTGGAGTATCTTTGCCTACATCTGGCTCTATCTGATCCTGTCCGTTATCTCACCTGGTGTGGTGCAGTTGTGGGAAGGACTGCTCACGTTCTTCTTCTTCCCAATCTGTGTGCTGTTCGCATGGGTTGCCGACCGTCGCCTGCTGTTCTACAAGTATGTGTACAAGCGCTACCGCACAGGCAAGCAGCGTGGCATGATCATTGAGACCGAGGGTGACCGCCCCCTACCGTCCAAGGTAAGCTGTAGTTACCACTAGTACGGTGAATTGGTAATTCCCCCTATAAGGCTACAGCAGCGCATCCCTCAGCTGCTAGAGTAGTAAATACATTAACTATCCTTTAGGCCTTTCTTTTCAATTTAGAAAACCTCTGGTTTATTGCAATTTTTTTTCTGGATGAAAACAGTAGTAGTGCATTAACCAATCACAAATTGAATAGCGAATATAATAATATTATAATCAAAGCTCCTGGGTAGTAACTTGATTTGCAAATGAAACAAAGAGCTTTTCACACAGTATCCCTCTGATTAACCATAAAGTTACCCAATTTACAGATCACCCTTGAAAAAGAAGGATTGAACTGTTTTCCAACTTGCCCCAAATTACTCATCTTGTACCCTGACAAAGTTTCTTGTTATTGATTTTGCCATATTCTTAGATCTTTTCAATCACTTTGACTTATTTAAAGGCTTAAGAAACAATACAAATGTTTGCCAATGCTATGGAAATAACTTTACCTTACATGTAACCCAATCTCTGAACCTATTGACTATTGTTTTACACTAATTTAGCCTCTGGGGTGATAGAAAATATTCTGGCTTTTAATTTCTTGACATCCAAATAGAAAGCAGAACTCTTTCAATGCCAATATTCCTGTCCCTCACCTGAATTCAAAGCTGTTGGTTTGTAGAGATATTCAATTGAACCTGAGTCACCTTTAATAGTCATTCAAAGCTCTTACTTAAAACTTACACAACTGCTATCACGATGATAAAATTGATTTTATTCAAATTCAACTCAGTTCAATACATTTCATCTGTTAATGTTTTGTTGCCAAGGGAGATGCGGTTATGATGACGATGGCATTAGAAATGTTTCTGGTATTTCTGGAACAAGACTGATCTAAGCGTTAAATAAATAAAAACATTTCAGCAGCTAAATTCTTAAATGAATGTCCCTTAAAAATGTAAAATTCATGCTGGGGGCTCTGCTTATCAGTTAGAGAACAGACAACAAACCATTAGAAATAAATCTGTCTTCATCCAAACGTGGTGGAACAAACAAAAGAAAGGAGAAGACAAGGTGCTCTATGCGGACGGAAGTGAGTTGATGAGTATGTGTATCTGGAACAATTATCTGTATTAATGAATAGGATTCTGCCAAGGTAAACTCATGTCATGAAGCACATAACTGTTAAAGCAAACACAACAAATTGTCAAGTATTGACACTTTTTAATTTCCTCCTTTGAATGCTATCTGATACTTTGTGTGAGGTTGCATGCAGTGCGTTACGCATATCTAATTAGGATATGTATTATGATGCTGGGTACATTTATTCACCACACATTTAATTAAGAGTCAGCTTCCTTTCAGGGAAATTTGAAAATGACTTTTGTTATTATTTCTCTCACTTCTCTGATGAGATTAAAAAGAAAACATTACTATTTGTAGACGTGTATACAAAGAGACCTTTCATTTCAACTTCTGGCTAAAATTCAACAAAACAATCACAACTCAAAAGTGTCTCTGGTTTGAAACCCTAATGACTAAGAAGATTTCAAAAGATATTTAATAAATAGAACTAAACTAAAAGGAAAATTGGTTTTCTCTTTCAAACAAGACCACCCCCTAATGAATGAAACAGATGGCTGACATTTTGTTAACCTGGTTAGTCAACCAAACACAATTACCATAAACTAATAATTGATTTTGCTTAACAAAACCAATTAATGCACCTGTAACTAGGATTGGATTTTTGTTCTCCATTTGCATTAGTAGCAATGGTTGCCTTGAACTTATTCACTGCGCTTCAAAGCCTCAATCAATGGGACTGATTGTATGGCTTTCTTCTCTCTCTGTCTCTTTGTCTCTCTCTCTCTCTTGGTAAGGTGGACATTGAGATGGATGGGAAGATGCTGAACTCTCACGGTGTTGACTTCTTGGATGGTCCGCTGGGTTTGGATCTTGATGAAAAGGATCTGGATGAGGAGGAGACCCGGAGAGACATGGCCAAGATCCTGAAGGAGCTGAAACAGAAACACCCTGACAAGGAGGTGAGTCAAAAAGACCTCAAAGAGAGAACAATAAAACAGACTGACAGAAAATACAAAATGTCACTGCCGCTGCTCCTGCTGGGTTTTTTTTCTTTCTCAGGATTGTTTTGTTGTATGGAAATACAAAACAAGCAGCTGCAGATGACGCACTTTCTATTTGCTTTGATTACAACAGTAATTATGGTGACCCAACCTCTCAGAATAATCTGATAATAGTTACACTAAAAGAGAAACTTGCAAAGGACATGGAGCACCACTACATTATTATGTAAATTACAAATAATATAGATTTCGCCAATTTCTACATTGACAATTCATATTCTGCTTGTCTTACGGCCTTTGTGGAACAACTCAAATTACCCCTTGTGTATACCGTACAGTTTAAAGAGATTGACAGCATTGTGAAGCTGCAATTTAAAGTATGATAAGTATACTTTATGCAATGTTATGTGTCTGAATCCTCCATCAGATGCTAATTTAGCATCTTTTATTTATCCACCAATGTGTTTACCCTTTGAGACGTTTTTATTTGAAAAAGATCACAATACATTACAGACAACAGTCGGACAGGGTTAATTTCACTGAGAGCCCGTTTTATTATTTATACAAAGTTTAATACTAAAGAGCCAAAAGAAAGCTGGAAGCATGAAGACAAAAGGCTGAAATCTTATTCTCCTTAGCATTACAACCAGCTAAGATCTTCTTATTATTATTTTTTATGCCCACATCTCTGTTTGGAAAAACAAAAGGGCTAATTAACCTTTTGTTAAAAACAGTGTGCCTTACAGGTATACTGTGACATTTAGTGATTTGACATTTTACTTTCATGTCTTGATGTTGATGTTATTCTGTAGGTAGAAAAATACAATGTTAGTTATTATAGAACTCAGCAGCAGCACATCTGTAGCTGAAAAGAACTGGATCTCAAACCTCCAATATTGGACTGCTCTTAGTACGACTTTCTCATTTTGTTTTTTTTTCATCCAGAAATAGATTCTGGTGGCACCATTTTGCAGACTGACCTAATAGTGAAGGAGATGAGAGAACCTGCTCCTTATCTGTCCTTTATTACAATATGTGCTGCGGTCTCTCTAGGAAGAAAACGTTGCATGCTAAGTTTTCTCTCATCAGGATATCAAAATGGTATACTGTATTCCACATTGGTACCACTGCTTTATGAAAATAGCAATCTTGAAGTTTTCTGTTTCAATATATTGTGCTTTTTCCAAGAAAAGTCAACTCAAAATCCCAGTTATAAGCACTGCGTTGACTCATTTGATAAAATGTATTCACTATTTTTTTTCAAGATTCGACCTTTCAATCTGAAATTAGCTTCATTTGAACCCAGTTCACAAGGAGATTAGGTATTGCAAATATTAGAAGAAAGCATATCTGTGCTTTTTGCATTGCCTCTTCTATTCTCAGGTTCTCTTGTATTCACCTTGATTAAAAAAAAAAAAAAATCATCACTATGTTTGTTTGTTTATTGTTTATTCAAAAGAGTGCAGATTTTTTGTAAAATATCCCAAGCAGACCATTAGATTTAAAACAGTTGTCTTTTAAACAACTTCTGTTCAAGCAATTAAGACTCAAAATTGCTTGATTGTTTCTCCAACCTGGAAAAAAAGTCTTACAAGTGTCTCTGTTGACAAATCATTACAATATGACTTAATCTAAACTGTATTTTGATTATTTCTTAAATAAGATTCATCCATGTGACACACAATAAAATAATATTTTTCCAGAAAAGCTAGATGACACTCTCTGATTCAGTCGGATAAGCTCAATGTTTTTTTTTTACCTTAACAGACAAGTTGACAAAGCAGTCCTTCTTTCTTTAGCAGGCCGATGGTACAGAATGTTGACGAAGCAACATTTTTAAAATGACTACCATGTCCACTCTTCATGCTAGAGAAAATGTTTAATACTCCGCCTTAATGTGCTCTCTTACCAGGTGGAACAACTTATTGAGCTTGCCAACTACCAAGTACTGAGCCAGCAGCAGAAGAGCCGTGCTTTCTATCGATGCCAGGCCACCCGACTGATGACTGGTGCTGGCAACATCCTAAAGAAACATGCAGCCGATCAGGCACGAAAAGCCGTTAGCATGCACGAGGTACGCTCTGATGTTGGCGATAATGACCCCATATCTAAGATCTTCTTCGAGCCAAATTCCTACCAATGCCTTGAGAACTGTGGTACAGTGGCAGTGAATGTGATTAGGCGTGGCGGTGATGTGGGCAAAACTATATCTGTGGAGTACCGGACGGAAGATGGCACTGCCAACGCTGGCTCGGACTACGAGTTCACAGAGGGAGTGGTGGTCTTCAAGCCTGGTGAGACCATGAAGGAGATCCGTGTGGGGATCATTGACGATGACATCTTTGAAGAGGACGAAAACTTCTTGATTCACCTTTCAAATGTTAAGGTGTTGTCATCAGAAGGGGAGGAGCCAGAGGACGGCGAGTCAGCTAATCATGTGGACTCAGTGGCCTGTCTCGGTTTACCCTCCACAGCAACGGTTACCATCTTTGATGACGACCATGCCGGTATCTTTACCTTTGAGGAGCCTGTATGCCATGTGAGCGAGAGTGTTGGCACCATGGAGGTGAAGGTGCTGAGAACGTCCGGGGCTCGCGGTGTGGTCAATGTGCCATACAAGACAGTGGAGGGAACTGCACGAGGAGGTGGAGAGGACTTTGAAGACATACACGGCATCCTGGAATTTCAGAACGACGAGATCTTGTGAGTTGATCAATCTATCTTAAAATGTGCATCAAAACAATGGTGCAATTCTATTTGTCAAATTTATTCACGCAGATATTTCACAGCTTCACTGTCAATATCTGCATGATTTTTGTTTTTGATTATTTTCACGCTCTTTGTCAGTGTGATGTTGCAAATGTTATTGCTGATAATGTGAGAAAGTGGTGGTGTGAGTGTGATGTGGTGGTCACGATGAGCAGCGAGGCGGACTGCTTATTGGGGACTTGACAGAAGCAACAATTCCCTATCCCACCCTTGATGCTTTTTAAAAAAAAAAAAAGAAATTCTACTGTGACTTATTCAATCACTTCTTTTATCTCCATCAGTGTCTTCTTCTCTCTTTGCTTTAGATGCTGTTGTGCTGCTGTTTTAGTCTTCTGATTGATTTCTGCTCTCTGTATGGCCATACAGTCAGCACAATAGGATTATCTTGTGAGTCGCAGGAGCCAAGAACTAGCGAAACTGGGTTATTTTCTGAATGGTTGATGTATTTTTCTTAAGTAGATGCAATCTCGGGACCTAAATGGAATGAGAGGTGCTAGAGTCTCTTTAGAAATGAACCTTATAGAAAAGAGAAGCTGGTTAATGGTGACTGTACGTTGATTGAATAAGCAGTGGCAAATCTGGACAATGCAGAGAGGGAGCATCCATCTAGACAACTTAATTAGGGTACACAAAGGCTTTTTCAGAAGATGTCAGTTGCCCTTTTTGGTGACTTTATACTTTGTGGGAACATCCCAGAGCAACCACTCAAGCAGCCGACTAGAAGCTGTTTTGATGTCATTCCTGTGTGAAAAGAACTTTAAACTCCATTTAAGGATCCCTGCTGTGAAATGCCACAATCACAGTTCAAAGCTTTTCTTAGCCAAGCACATAAGCCTTATTATCTGATGGTGACTCATGGTGTGGTCCTTGATTGCTATTTAACCACATTTCAGGAGGCCTTTAACCACAGTGGTGATTTTACTCACAGCCGGCTCCAGCGGTAGCGTAAAGCTTGCAGTGTGGGGAATTAGCTCCAGCGATCAGCTAATGTTTGCACAATGCCGAGCACTTTGGCTTGAAACCAAACCTGATTTCAAAGTCCCCTTTTGTGCTTTTAATCTTCTGTGGTAAAAACTGTTGCTGTAAAAACACATACTCGATTGTGTTTCTTGTCACCCTTTCACTTGATCATTACTGCGAGCAGCTTGTTACATGATACACTGACTCAAACATGGACTCTGTAGTTACCTCAGATGTCAATGATACAGTTTAATTCAAACAAATTGTTTCTGTTACAGTATCAGGTGAATGCTAAAACAGTATTTGAAATTAATAATTTTATTTTACACTTAACTTTATTAGTGTTAAATTTAAGCTTGTTGACGTCAAGAGGACAGTATTATCATGTCAAATACAGGCTTTGATATACTGTAGTTTTATTTCTAAAAGGAGTACAATTCAGTACAAATTTACTTTAATTATATGTCCGCCTAGTCAGTGCCGATAAAATGTTTTTATTCAGGGCTTGGATAAGCAGATGACTGCTGTTTAATGGAGTCTACATGTTTTGTTGACTGCCATCCAATAGATATCCAATTTTAAAGTATCTGGCCATGTGTTGTTACCATCCAACTGATGAAAATCTGTTGTCAGCATTGCTCTTTTTGTATGGAGCTGAAATGTTTTTAACCTGTTTTGACATTGGCACAGAAACACACAAATATGCAAGCATGTAAAAATGAATACACCCACTCTCTCGGTATGGCAATGTTCTCATGGTTCTCATTAAACTGCTGCTTTTCACAAAACACTCCATTATGTGTACAAGATGAATGTTTTCTGGGAATGTTCAGTGAGGTGAGCACTTGGGCACCCTCTCCTACTCTCTCACTCTTACTCATGTGCACACATAGTAAGGAGGGCGTGTTCACAATGTCATCACAAATTACTGTTTGCAGGGAAGCTTTCTTGGGTGACCTGTAGGCCTATTGGATTTGTAGCTATTGTGAGAATACAATCAAATTCACAGATTTTACCACTTGGCCTTTTTTTATTGCTTATGCCATGTCCTTGTTTTTGGGAGTTGTGAGTGGGCCTTGGACCATCATCACAATAATTTTTTTAGAGAATATTGGCTTAATCATATGAAAAACACAGTCTCTACTTGAACTAACACACTGCTCTTGAAACCCTTTCCTACCATGGCAACTGGAATGATGTCAAGATTTGGTAATAGACTTTGCGCACTGATTCACCGGTTTTATTGGATGAGTCCAGATTCTTGGATTGTCAGACCCATATTTGGTTTGGATTTCAACAACCACTGTTGGCTGTCTTTGCGTCCACGACCGCCCAAAGAGTGGGGACCTGTCATTCTTCAGTTTTTGTCCAGATGACGTTAGATCTTCTGGAGAGATGTTTTGCTCCTTCCTTCTTGGCAAGCTTCAACCAGGTTGTAATCTGTTTCTGCAGTGGGCCTTTTGACAATACTGGATGTGATATGGCAACAGAGACAAAAAAAACTTTGACTTGGTTAATATACACAATGGGAACTATATGTAAAGCTCTGTCTGTCTCTTTCTGGCAGGCATCAGTAGTTAGTTGCATGAGATTGGCTTTGAAACCAAAAGATTGCGCACACTGCTTGTTTGAAAATGTTTTTTTTGTGAGGAATAAGGGTCGTAATGCCATGAAAGAACATTGCATGTCATGATGAATGAATGGGAGAGATGTTGTCTAGGTTACAGTAGTCATGTCTCTCTCATGTTTTTGGTCAAATTTGAAGCAGATGTCTGCAGGGCAGTTTTTTTTCAGCCTGTGGCAGACTGCATAGTTTCCATAGCGCATAGCTCTTACAGCCAGTACTAAGTGGCTTTTAATAACACTTCGACTAAATCAAATGATAGTCCACTTTTCCGACTATCATGGTTACCCTGTGTATGTTATTCGTTGGTATATCTTTTTGATTCCTAAGGAAGAGTCCCAGAGTTGGAGCAAGATAACTAACTATAAAGCTGTATGTAAACAGCCTTTTCACTGTGTATACATAGGGAGAGGCCATCATGTAACCAGAGACTAGTGTCCGTCATTTAATCTCTACAAGCTTGTCTAAATGATTTCTAGTTAGTTTATTAAATTCTTCAATAGTTCAATATGTAAGACATTATATACAAGCCTAACGTGTATGTGATGTATTTTTACATGTTCTAGCCTACACTTTACATACACTATAACACCTGTTGACCATTTTAAGCTCTAAAGGAAGTCATTTGAACATTTTCTCACCATCAAGCCTTGAATAAAATAAGCATACAAATAATATGGCTGAAGACAACCTGAATTTGTTGTTTTTTTCGGATGCCGAAAATGTCAGCCAGGTGTTAGATTTTAGAGACTGAACCACTTTTATTTTAATTCATTTTATTTATTTTTTGTCATGTAAATTATAAACACAACTCTATAGTTTTAGAGGTATTCAGGAGGTGCTTTATTGGACTTATGACTCGAGTTGGACACCTTAGATGTGATGTGGATATAGCTGTTGACGTGGTTGTAATTTCAACAGAAACTACGATTACAGTAAACATATAATCTTCTGAACATATTTCCGGTTATTAACATTCACCTAGTCAACTGCCCTATGGCTGGGGTTTCAAGCCTTAACTTATTTGCAGCATTTTTCCAAAGATAGGCCTTTTTAGAAACTTTTCTTTCCCATAGAAATACAGAGTATGTCATCTGTATGAGCCTCCAGGGCCCTGAGTATGTCCCTGCAGGGAAAAGCACTCAAAAATGTTACTGCAGAAAAAAGGAACTACAAAATAGCTGATCTAAATAGGTCTGCCTTCAGGCTAATTCTACCCTGATTCAGTTCTCTGATTCAGAGGACAGAGAAGTGTGAGATGCAGGGGGGGGTTCAATATAGACAATAAGTGTTAATGGAAGCTTTTGGTTGAAGAGATGGCAGAGACAGGATAGGGAGGAAGAATGAAACATGTCTTACACATCGTACAGTTTTGTTTTTACTGTCTTTACTTTCCTTTTCTTTTCTTTGCACTTCTTCTCATATCCTTTACATTTCTCTTTGTCTATCTGTGAGAGATCCTGTCCATGTTTGTGAAGGCTTTTCTATGTGTTCTTTGGAAGATGGTAAGGTGAGTCTGTGTGTAGAGCTAGAGGGAAAGATAAACAGAGACAGAGTGATATGGTTCACAGAAAGCTAAACAGCACTCAGTAGAGTCAAATTATCTCTGTATCTGTCTTCAGTGCAGTATGTCACAAAAAAAAAACAGCTCAGTTCTGCATGCTTTTGTCCGTGCGTGGGTGTGATGTCTGCTATCCACCTTGTGGTGTAATGCGCTGATTTTGACAGGTTTTTTAGACAACTGTTCGTTTTCAGTCCAAGTATTTTTTAGTATTAAGCATTGGATTCATGCTACTGTGTTTGCATCAGCGGTCATCTCTATAATCAGTATAATTTTTGCTCAGATGATCATTTAAAATAGTATTCCATAGTGATTTCCCCTGGTGCTTATAGAAATCATATTCTTTCATAAGATCCAGTCTTCCTTGAGTAATGATCACCAAAGGTCTATATTTGCCAAGAGCAAATAAAATGTGTGAATAAAACAGATGAGGCTGTAGATGGTAGGAAGGATCTTGTGCATTATCTTAATTTTGTGTCTTTTGAAAATGCTGTAAAACATTTATCTCTAGAAGTAATTAAAAATAGGAAACTGCAATGGGAAAAAAAACAAAATGTATTTTATCCCACATGAACCTTTTTGTGTTCTTATAATAGAAAATACAAATCTAAAGTCCTCTGTATTACTCTTAACAACATGTTTTGTTTTGTTTTGCACTTTAGTAATATTGAAAAAACACCTGTACAAACTTCCATATCAGGGCACACCAGTTTTATCCAGAGCATCCTAAGAGGCTCTATTTTTATTTCAGATGCTCCTGTAGGAATAACCAGACTACTTAAATAGGTCAGAAATTCAACTTTTCTTTCCCCAAGCTATGACATATAAAGAATATTTTACACACAAGAGAGTACAGCTGGCTTGAATATGTTCAACTATCGTGTTGGGTATAGTAAAATGTACAATGACAGCATGCTGTATGGTTCACTGGTTATCAATGAAGCGAAGTTTCCGGGGCAACAAGCCTTGTTTCACACATGCAGACACATTAAGGTCAAAAGAGTTAGAAAACAGAGCATGCAGGTGGATGCTTAAACATGTTTCGCTAAAGTGTTTGACTTTTGACCATGATGCAGAGTACATGGATCCCAAACACATACACACACAAAGAAACACACACACCAACAAGCACACATGCACATACTGAAACATAGCCAATTTTCATAAAGAGACAGCCAGTGAAGAAACATACATGAATAGGCAAATTTGGCTTCTGCCTACACACACACACACACACACACACACACACACACACACACATACACACTTACATATGCACGCACACACACAGACAGGCATGCACAAAAAAAAAAAAAAAACAGACTGGGACTTTACACTCCAATAACCAGCACAGATTGGCCTTTTAAAATGCATGCTCAGACACTATAGGACTGTACACAGCGTGTTCAGGCTGCTTGATTATGGTAATAATCATATACACAACTGATATTAACATCAAATATTCTACACGGTTACTCCTTGATTTTACAACATATATAAATTGCATTTTGTCTAATCAGGTGACTTGTTTTAATTAGGCTTCACCCATATCATTTGCAGTAGAAACACCAGAGCTCACACTTGCCTTGGTTGAGTTGTAAGGAAAATTCACTTCACGTTCAAAGTGTAGGCTTGTTATTTATTCCAGCTTTTCATTCTGTTAGTGAGCTTTACCCTGAGAAGAACATCAAACTTCTTATATCAGTATATTATTAGTCTCTTTGCCTTGTTTCTCATGGACAGATAACATTACAAGTAACAGTAGTTACATACAATTTAAAATTAGGTGGGAAATCCTACATCCTCCTATGGTAAGTTTCTGTTGCCGGTTTTCTTGTATTTATGGCTCTTTCCACCTTTGCAATTTGCTTTGAAAAAACATCCTTTCAAAGCTTCATTTGAGTATCAACATCAGCAAGTGATGAAATATTTATGTTAATGCTGTCTTTGCAAGATACAGATTATTATATAAATATTATTATCTAAAGATTTTTATCATACAAGTTGAAAATAATTTCCTTTTGAATCATTCAACATCGTATAGAGTCTGGCTTGGGTTTGATGGCTGGCCAGCTGTTATTCAAGGCCGATTATTACTCAAAATGCATGTTTGTATGATTTGCAATCCAGCCTCAGAAGAAAGTGAGACTCAATAATAGGTTCAATTTGGGAATAGTGTCAGACATTCTGGAAAGCTTTCATAGTGTTGCACTTTGTTGTTCACATGAAAAGTAACAGAAATAGAAGCGTGGACGATGAAAAAGAAAGCTTGAGAGAGAAGTTGAAAGCCTGCTTGCTTTCTCACCTCCACATAGCCGACCAATCATGACGTGGCTGTGATTGTTGGATTGGAAAACTGTGGGTCAACGGAGCTACATCATAGAGGCGTGGTGGGAGGGGTTTTCAACATTGTTTGACAATAGACCAACAAAGACCTCAGCACTGTCAGCAGGGCTAAAAGTACGCCTTAGTATTCCTCTGTAATGGACAAGGCAGAATTGAAGATTTTAATTTGAATTATGATTTGGTTCATTTCAACCATTTTCCTTTAGATATACACACAGGAAGAGGAAAAACAAAACAACTCAGCCAACACAATTCTTCTACACACATATACATTTATCAATTCCAAATCCTCCTTCGCACACTCATATCAATGAGGCATTGAGCTGTTAATGAGTCTTTATGTGGTTATAGGTCACACTAGCGCGCACACACACACACACACACACACACACACACACACACACCCCATCCTTCTGTGACAGCAGAATTCGCTAAAACACTGAATTCATTAGCAGAAGGAGATAACAAGTGTTGTGGGAGAGCCACGTTTATAATGGACAGATGATTAAAACTGTGTGAGTGGGCCTGTGCCATAGACTGTAAATATTAATGGACAAAGCCTGACTGACGTCACAGCCCATCGATTGCTGTCGCCATGCTGGGAATGCTGTCTCAACCTAACTTTCAGTCAACCTAATGACAGACTGAGAGCTGGAGGTTAGGCGGGTTTTAAGCCTCATGACAAACCGTTACATCAATGTGAATAACATTAAAAATTCAACCCCCACATGAGACATGGGATAATCAAACCAAAATTTACTTTGTGCACCAGGCTGAAAACATGTTAATTTTCTACTGTTAAAACTGTCTTTTTGAATGGGGTGTGTATATGTGACTTCCAGTGCCACTTCAGCCAGTCTCAAGTTGTCACTCGACAAAACTGCAAGATTTAGCTCTTTGGCACTGGCTTCATTTTTAAACACCAGAGGTTGCCGCTTTGCCTGTGCATGTGTGTCTGTGTGTTTTGGATTGATTTGCATTTGTTTTAATACATACATTCCGTTGCAACAAACAAGTAAGAAAACCAAGAAATAAAAAATAGTTGGATCATTGTCCTCAATACACACACACACACACACACACACACACACACACACACACACACACACACACACACACACACACACACACACACACACACACACAGACACACACACACACAGTACATCTCTCTTGGTAGGGGATCCACACCTGTTACTGTTGGTGTGTGTGCGTTTCATGTACGTGTATAAGCCTGAAAGCATGAGCCTGGCCTCCCTGCTTAAACCACACAATGGTATGTATATGTTTTTCCAACACATACATACAAAAAAACTAGTTTAAATACCGTTATATCAGAATGTTAATGAAAGTAATAGCTGCAGAGATGTGTAAGAGATGAAGTATAATCAATTTTAAAGGCATGAGAGGAGGCAGAAAAGTATAAAAACTGATATATATGTGGGCATTTTCTCACCTACGTTTTAATCTCTGACAGGCTGGCGACATTTGTATCACGAGAGAGCGAGAGCAATCAATGTTTCATAACCTCTTGTCAAAATCTTCCGATGTCCATGTTGTTTTTTGTTTGTTTCCCTTTTCACACAGCTAAATTGGCGTTAGCTTGTCGCTCAAACAGGAATACATGTTTTAATCTTCACTTGAAAATGCCACTTTTTCTCTTTAAAAGCATTGGAATGTGCTGGACTATGTATGGCTCTTATATATGAAGAAAGTGCAATGTCATTTGTTTTTAACTAAGTGAATGGAAATGCAGAGGAGAGAAGAGGAGAGGAGCTTGACAAATAAGCCCCAACCACCCCACAAAACCCCTTGACAACAACGGGGATGGAAATTACCTTCTCAAAAGAGCAGTCGCTGGCTTTAGAGCAAGGAGGAGAAAATCCATTAACGAACAGACCAGATGGGAAACTATATTTTCTAGTTAATTGTTCATATTGCTTCCAGATGTGTCCTCTCATTATGGTAAATGTTTGTACAAACTGATTTTGATCTATCAGTGCGAACAAGAGGGCACGAGTCATTTGCAATAATGAAATTAGGATGCACAATGCTGCTGAACGGCTGGTTTGTGCTCTGTTTTCCTGATTCCATGGCATTCTGATGTCAATTGATGTGTTGTTTGAAGGGGCCGTATTTTGCCTTGATCGGATAGGCCAGCTGAAGAGAGACATTCATTTTTGGGAGGAGAGAATAGGTGAGGACATTAGCCTCTGTGCATGGAGCGAGCTAAACTGCCGACCCAAATAATGTGTAGTTGTTTTTTTACTGCAGTTTGTCTGTGCAGTTTTGCCAGATGTTCTCAGTTGTTATTACTGTGTCAAATTGACAGGGAAATGCTTCACATACACCCCTGACTCTTTCAAGCACAGGTTCAGTTTTTTAAAATAAATCTGTTGGGATTAAAACTTTAGAAAATTCGAATCATGACATCCGCTTTAGAAAGAGTAATCCAATCTTGTTTTTTTTAAAAGGTTTCTAAAACTTCAGAACTTTTGAGTCGGATCAGGATGACTTTTGATCCTACTTGAAAGAATTCAGGATTATTTTGATCTCAGCAGAGTGGTGGACTGAGGCTGTATATCATTGATAAGCTGTAATAAAATGTTTAAATTTGTTATCAACATTTTAACAATGACCTCTTTATAGTTTGGACATTTTTTCACACCTGAATGCTGAATTACTAAGGTGACATAGTTGATTAAGTAGACATTAGTGTTTGTGACACTCCTCCTTCTCGCTCTCATTCTGCCTGTCTGCATGCCTGTGTCTCAGTCTGATTGTGCTCTTTCCAGGTGCTTGGAGTTGGCGTGGGTGTAGTGCTGGGAGGGTCGTCAGCTGTTACCTGCTCAGCCGAGTAAACTGGTAACAGGTTGTAAAAAGGAAGAAAAAAAAGAATCCCTTAATAGCTGTTGATTACAAACATACAAAAAATGATTTAAGTACCTGTGAGGAATTTTAAGGGATTTTGGCGCCCCCTGTGGAAAAAAGTGTGTAGCATGAGGTCCCATTTTATCCAGATTAAGAAATCCTTAAAAGTCTGTATTCAGACTACTTAAAGTTAATCCTGCCCAGTGTTTCTTGGAAAAATGACCTGTATCACATGTTCCTGGATAGATGAAAAAGTGGATTTTCAAATTCAGATCATTCTTATAGACTAAACGTTTGAACAACCGGGTCCAGGTGGTTTATGGGTAATACTGTACATACTGGCAAAAAAAAATAAAAATCTCATAATCGTCGTCTACTTGTTTTAAGTACCTCTAAGTGAAAACAAACCGATTTGATTGACCGTGTTAAAAGTTTCTATTCATGTCCACCCATCAGCTGCCTAAAGAAAGGAATATCCCATTATAGAGCCACACCCATTTAGGCTCAGTTTACAATTCCTCTGCACAGCCTGGGAAATTCATCCCCTCAAACAAGTTTGGGTGGTTGAACCAGCCGGGGGTCGATTTTCTTTTCATTTGTGACATCTAACTTCCAAGCCGGGATCTGTGGATCTTTGCTGACTAAAGGCATACAGACGGGAAGGTGGGACTGCAGAAGACAAAGCAGTGGGCATAAATCTCTGGCAGCTCTTCAAAGAGCGAGACAAAAGACTGATGGGTCTGCGTGAGCTCGCACAAACACACGCTGCATGTCAGGGGCTGTCTCTGCAGTGAAGGCTTTCAGTGGGGGAAAGCTAACAGATGCAGCCTTATCTCATATCAGAAGATGGTGGTCTTAAGGGATTATTCCTTAAACAATGCAGCACATGGAGTCTTGCTGCGAGGAGCAAACTTCAATGATTGACTCTGCTTTGTCTTGTGTTGGACGAGAATCAGTGATTACTTTCCTCGTTGCAGTGTCAAATCTCATAGGAATTTCTTTTTTATGTTGTCCTATTTTGGGAGTCTTTTAGTGCCACTTACTAAATCATTGGACCATGTCTGAAAGGACCATTTCTGTTCTCTTGTGCTGTTACTGGTTTTTTTTAAATCTTATATGCAATTCAACAACTCACTCCTCTTCTTACATAGCTGCTTTAGAGCAAGTGTAAGTGAAGAGAGATAGAGACATGAGGTGGCTTCAAACCTGTGGCATGTCTGCATTTCTGCATGTACTGCGTAGGTCTTTGCTCTGTGCCTTATCTACGGGGGAAGCGCTTTAATGAAAGCGCTGCTGTATTCCCCTGCCTGTCTGCCTGTCTGCCCTAAGTACTTTTAATGGATGACTATGAGCAGGCTAATACCATTATGCTGATGTTAATTTTTTGGCGAGCGAGTCCTGTGATATTAGAACTGAATCTCACTGGATTATTTATCCACTGCATTGGTCACAGAGACACTGCAGAGGCAGAAAGAGCGCCAGATGAATCTAATGTCTACCTCTGTGTTTCTGTGTGTATGTGTGAGAGTATGAAATTGGCAGGTCAAGTGAAACAGATGCATCATCATTGTTAATGCTCTGAATTATTTCCGCTAAGTGTGTTAGAGTTCTGCTCCCTGAAACGTGACACCTTGTAGTTTCCCTGAAGACTCCTGTGTAGCTTGGGGCTGCAAAGCCTGGGGCTCAGGTTGTGTTCGTGTTCGGCTATTTTTGAGCGTCCTTATGTGACATGAGTTTTAAGTATAGCTCGTAATATCCAGCTGTGAAACCATAACAAACAGTTACTTGCTAAGTTAATGCATATAGTGGCTACACTTGTTCGCTAACATAAAGTATGAAATATGATATTAATGAAAACCTACCACCATCTATCATTCCTGTAACTACTGTTCTCCCAAATATTATTTCATCTGTCAAATTCAGAGTTAAAGGTTTAGTAGCCATGTTTATGTGTTCAGAATTGGAAAAATAAAGTTATTTCGTGTAACATGAAAAACAAAAATATTACATGTGACATGGTCAAGAGGAAAACTCACCCTGTTCCCAAGGCAAGCAAACAACTTTCTTTTTACTCATGATTTTAAACTGAGTCTGATATTAAACTGAATCAGGTCAAGTCTTAGTTTGGACACTATGCCCTAAAAATGTTGATGAATAGAGGGGTTCAAGTTTCAAACGTATTCTTAATGCCCTCTGTTTGCACGTTTGTGTGTCTAAAAAAAAAAAAGGTGAGTTAAACCATATGTGAATCAGGAACATGAGTCAGGAAGTCTGCATGGCTGTGTGTGTTTTCAATTTACCAATTACAACCTGCTCCACATGCAGGACCTTTGTTTTTTTCCCCAGCTTGCCACTCTATTAGTGCAGTGTTGCTGCGGGTAACCGCGGGAATGGCTGGTGCAGTATGCGGTCAAACGCTGCCAGTTGTAGTAAAAGCTCAGGCCATTTCACGCTCTGCCGAGCCTCTCTCCTTTTCTCTGCCGCTTATTGTACTGTACCGACAGATAGATTGGAGAGGAGAGGAGAGAGAAGGAGAAAGAGAGCGAGAGATCAATGAATGTAAGGAAAAAGTGGACTGATCAAGGAAAGACTGTGGAGGTGGGACAGAGGAGAGAAACACAGGGAATAATGAAAGGAGGGCAGAGAGACTAACAAGGGAAGAGAAACAGAGGCAGTCAAATATACAGTGAACTAAAGCACAGCGCCACAACATTTTGTTCTGTATTTTTAAAGATCAAACTGCAGTCTCTTTACATAGCCCTCTCTCTCACCCTTATTCCCTCTACTCCCTGTATTACTATCACTGCTACAATACCCTCCACTTTCAAGTCCTTTCCGCATGTAAAACATACATTCATGATTAACATTTATTCATTTGGAAAATTAATTAACATACATTGACGGATCTGCTGAGAACAAATGAAACCATGAAATGTCAGGCCCTTTTATTATGTCAGTGGTGCTGATCACTTCATCATTTTGATCATGTCATCTCATGCTGTGTTTGCCTGGAAGGGTAGAACAACAGGGCTTATGACTCGTTCAGGCTAATAAACTCATAGCATAATGACAAGTATCTGTTGACTTATTGATGGTCAATACTTTTTATACCACTTTTGTTACTCAAGGGATATTTTGTGAAATGGCTTCCTGTTCTGGTCCACGTTTAAATTCTGTACTTTATCAGTTATTGCATAGATTCTTCTATTTATAGTTTATACTGTAGAGTATGTATGCAGATTTTTTGTCCCAGATGAATCATAAAAAACTTGAATCAATCTTTTTACTTTTCCTAATAAGCCTGAGGAGGAAGGGGAATGTTTCAACACTTGTTGCCAAGATTACCATTAACTTTTATATGGATGTTTTTTTTCCCCATAATGTAAGATCTATATGTCACCTAACATTATTTTGCATTAATTACGTTTTTCTTTTCCTTAAATTTGAAATTATTTATAGAATAGAATAGAATAGAAGTTTATTTATAAAGCACATTTCTGCTTCACTTTACCTGCTTTTTGTAAAGTGTCTTGAGATAACACTTGTTATGAGTTGACGCTATACAAATAAATTGAATTGAATTGAATTTCACCTACAGGTAAGCTCAATGTGCTTTACATTGAAGATTAAAAAAAAACAAAAAAACATAGGAATACAAGAGACAAAATAGCTGTCTCAAAACCATTTACATTTCCATCAGCCTCAGCTAAAAGCTGACTAGTAAATTAAAAAATCGAACAACCGTACAGGTTCTTAGAGGATGATTACAGACATAAGAGTCGGTAAAAGTCATGTGGCCCAAACATGGCCGTGTCATACTCCAAACACATCACTTACATGCGTTTTGCTATTGTTTGGTTGATGCACTTTATTTCCCCTCCCTGCCCAGTCCTTCTCTCATCTGCATGGGAATGAGAGTGACTCAGTAACTCTGCTCTGTATTTTGCATTAGTCACTCACTGTTCCTCTCTTCTAGCTCCAAATCCCTCTGTACCTCACACCATGCTTTTTTTTCCACTTTTATAAACAGAGACATCAGCTTGCAGTGAGTTGCAGCAGCACCATTAAGTCTGCCACAATATAATAATGACACATGATGGTGGATGGATTTGACCAATTAGCTGGAATTCTGCTTCGTCTGTCTTTGTACAACAAGCTTTTTTTTATGAAGATTCTTTATAAGTATGGTTTCTGTAAGAGTACTTCTCATCCGTCTCTGTTTCTGCTCCTCTTCTTTTACTTCACCTCCCCCTCTATGTACCATTTCATGTTTACGACACGTAAGCATGGCCTGCATGGTTTTGGTCTGTTTGCAACAACGGGAAACTTTTCCAAAAACGAGGATGAGACTATGTTTGGCCATGTTTGAATAATACTGGCACATATGTGGTAGATGATGTAAGAAGTCAAATGTTTGGCAGCAGCCTTGATACACATCTGCAGAGGGGGTAGCTGCGGTTTTGTTTTTGTGCTTGTGAGGGGGAAATAAATGACTACATTAGCCACTTGTTAGCACTTATGATGGGCAAAAGAAACGCCAAGCAACAAATCTAAAGAAGCAACTGCATGCAGTTCAAGAACAATGTGGTCAAAACACATTCACAAAAAACACTTAATATGAAATGATGTCATCTAGAGACATGGTGAAAAGAGAAGTCAGGCAACAAGCTGTTTCCTTAGCCAGTGTATATTTCGATTCCATCATTTGTTCTGTTCTTTTTTTCTACTCTGGCATGGATTGGAGGTGGCTGACGTGATGAGTCCGATACTTCTAAAGGCAACTTAACCGTGTGTGTTTTGGTTAGATTCCTTTTAAAAGATGAAAATCCTGGAATTTAGCCTCAACATTTACATCATGATCAAATGTGTTTCCACTGACCTAAACACTGGATTGTGGGAAATGGGTTGAAGATTTTCGGGTCAAATTTTCAAATGAGCTGAGACATCATGGGCGGATCAGTTGTCAACAAGTAGTCTATTGGTAAGTTGCCCTTGGAGTAATTTCTGCTTGAGGTTTACCAAAAGTGTTCCATATGTGAATTTGCAAGATTGTTAATAAAGTAACTGCTGCTGGTGAAAGGTGACTGTTTTCTAGCTTAACCCTAAATATGCAAATGTGAAAAGAATCATCTAGTACTCTTGCTTTTAAGATTTTTTTTCTACCCCAACGTGCATTATAGGTTCGACTCAGGTTTCCCTCCTTGCACTAGTTGACCCTCTTTGTCTCTGTTTTCACTCAGGCTGCTGAGGGAATATTCTGTTAATGAGAGCAGCAGTGCTAATGAGCTACACAATGGTGGAAAATGAAGCAAAAAAGGCTGCACATTCAAAACTAATAGACACCATTATGTATAGAGCCATTAGTCTTACTAACATTTTCAACTCCGAGCCTTTACTTTTAAAGTGAATGAAACTTTATTTTTTTATCCCATCATTTAAATTCATCTTACTTAATTAGACAAAATCTTGTTATTCTGTTCAACCTGCAAAATGCCAAATGTATTTTATATTCATCAAGAAGCGTTAGGTACATTCAATTCAGTACTTGCACAACAACATCTGTATTCTATCATCTCTGTGTTTTTTTGCAAAGGTTGCTCAGAGATATACTTAGGCCTATACCTTTCTCTCTATTGGAGGAATAATAAACACCAGGTCACCCTTGTGAAAGAGATCTTGATCTCAATGGGTTAAATTACCTTGTTAAATAAAATGTTTAAAAAAAACTAACTGGCTATGTGGAAGTATGTTAATACAAATTGTTTTCAATTTAAAGCTCGACATCAAGATCAGAATCAGAATCAGAATCTGCTTTTATTGTCAAGTACATTTACACATACAAGGAATTTGTCTTGGTGTATTGGAGCTAAACAATTATCAAGAAAATAAAGCAGAACTAGCAACAACTTCAATAATAAAGTATAGGAACCAATTACAATATATAAAATAGAAATAGAAAATGTAAAATCTAAAAATGGATGGCCTGTTTTTTGAATATAAGAAGCCCATGCACATGGAAATCAGCGATAGATTTCCACTGTTGCACATGGACAATAATACATTGATAAAAAGAAATCAAAAAGTGACATATTTCAATGGAAACATTATTTGTAAGAGTTGAAAACGAGTGATTCAGGTGAACAATGCAAAAGTAGCATGGTACAGCAGCCTGATCTGTGATAACCAAGTGGAAGTTAAACTGATTTGTGGTGCTTAGTGGCCCGAATCACTGCATTGGATTTGATGCAACAGAGTAAGTTTTTCCTAGAGCTTTGCTGGGATTTCTTCATGATAGCAGCCACACTTTGAGTGGATGCAAAAACTCAAACGCACACAGCATTTCTGCTCTTCTGATAGCTGCATTACCTGCTGCATGGAGTGAGAGGACGCATACAACAAGTGCGGTGCTTGTAAAATGTAATGCTGCTGGACAGTGAAGAACACACACACTCTCTCTCTCTCTCACACACACACACACATTCTCTCTCTCTCTCTCTCTCTCTCTCTCTCTCTCTCTCTCTCTCTCTCTCTCTCTCTCTCTCGCTCGCTGCAGCAGCTGCAGTGTAAGCTAATCTGCACGAGCTCCAGTGTGCAGAATCCCTGGCTTACAGAGATCTGATACCGATTCATCTGTCTTCCTTTTTCATCTCTTTCTCTCCCTCTGTCTCTCTGTTATGTTCAAAGCTGCAAATTTATTACATCCACATGCTTCTCCCAACGAAACAGGCTGATCAGGAGAATCCGGGCTCTGATCTCTGATTGATTTCACCTATTTAATCCACTTCAGTCATGAGCAGGGATTTAGATGAAGGGGAGGAGGCAGGGAATTAGAATCTGGGATTTCTTTGTGCTACCTTTTCAGATTAAAAAGTCCTGTTTGCAATTTGTGCCCATTGCTGAATCCATCTGCAGTAAGGTCTACGCAGTCTGTATTTAAGTAAGCCACTTATGGCTAGGCAGAAAGGTTACTGTACTCTATCATGTATTGCAGTTTTAAGACACAATATTCCTCGACAGTGAAAAAGCTTTGTCATACATGTAAGATTAATTCCCCATGTAATCTATAATGACTAGATGTCCCAGTTTGCTATGGACATGATCTGGATTTAATGCTTAGTCACAGGCTTGGACAATTGGTCGTTTTTCTCTCTTGTGTCCTACTTATTTCAAAAATTGGTCGCCACTTTTAAAAAGGTGAATAAGGATGAATCAATTTACAAATCTGTAAAATTTGAAATTGTGATTGGTGATAAAAAAAAAGAGTGGGTAGTCTTGTTCTTCACAAGACTGCATGTGTAGTTCTTCATTTCTTCTAAATATTTCCAAAGGCATGTAGGTGTACAGGACCTTTAATTTTATTTTTCAAATAACCAGCAGCCATGACTCAGGTTCCTGTCTCTCTCCTTTCTCTCCTCCTCATTGCACACAGCAACACCAGCTGGCTGCTGCAGGCGCCAAGCTAACCATGGCTCCGTATACCAAAAAATAAAAAAAATAAAAATAATAGAACGAAACATGAAAATGTCATGATAAACTATAAGAATCCAACTTTAGGTTATTCTGCAGTTCGCAGTGTCATTACTGAGTTTCCCTCTGGGATTAATAAAGTATTTCTGATTCTGATTCTGATAAACTTCTAATATGATCGAAAAGTGTTCATTCAGTGATAAGAGGTGAGTCATGATGTGTGCAAGTGTTGGAAGGCGAGTGAGGGTCAAAAGAGCCAAAGAAATGATTGGCTCTTCAACAAAATGTATGGTTACTTCATTTATACTTTAATTACAGCGGGTTGGTGTTTTTGGCTGGTCATTTGTGGGACTTTATTTTGGCCAGTAGTAGTGGTATTGATCATGTATTCACCAAGCAGACATGTGATTGCTAATGATCTCCCAACATGACTACGAGCAATAAAGCAAAATAACATACTCCCAGAATTTGTCAAACAATTCCTCTGAGCTTGTACTCCAGTTAAAAGCGAAAAACAAAGAGTGCATGCTAACACAGACACAAAAAGTGATTGTAGCCATTGTGGCACTTTTGGACCTTCTGGCCACAGCGCTGTGTGTCACATCTGTGGACTGTGATGTGGTACTGACAGCGTTTTTCTGTCATTGCTGTTTGAAGACCAGCTTGAGGGTAACAACAAAGTGTACAAACCCTGAAACCAAATTTTGTGTGCATATGTGAGTGTATGGAAAAAAAAGAGACTGACTGTAGCTAAGTTTAGCCCGAAACTAGCTTCTAGCTTAAACTCACTTGGAGAAAATATCTCCACATGTTTACCGTGCCCCCTGCAGAGAGAGTAAAGGAGGAACTAGTGGATACATATGTGTGTTTATATGTATGTCTGTGTATGTATTGGAAGCTGCTGTATGATTAATGTATGTGTGCGTGTTTGAATATTATGCAATAGATGTATTATAGATAATGCTTAATGTCAGTTTCAGTCCTGTGGGATATGACCCCACTGAGTTCTCCCGCGATCCCAGGATTAAGAGCTGGGAATACCCTCCTAGCTCCTCCCGACCTGGAATGTGATAGTAAGTAAGAGATTCTGCGAGGGGGATTTGTGTGTGAGAACGGGTGTGAGCTATACTTCCATGTCCTCATACATCATTGAGCTGTCATAAGCTAGTGTGTGGTTGCCATAGGAATTGAACCCATTTTTAAGGCTGACAGCTTATCATTTGTCCTGTTATGCATGTGGTCTTTCGTCTTTGTCAGTCCCCTGCAGTGAGCCTAGGAATAAAATAGTGTTTAATTGTAACATTACAATTACTGACTTAGGGGTTATATTTTTTATGTTGGCTGATTTATATGAGTGCTTGAGCAGTCTTCATGGAGGAAGGTGGGGGTGTCTGTAAGTTTGTTAGGGCTAATTGTAGCTCTTTAATGAGATGAATGGTGACTGATGCATATTGGACCCTTGAAGGTTAGCCAGAGGCAGCCCACCTGATTAAGAGGAATGAGCTTTTTCCTGCTTTTATATAGTGAATAGAATAAAATAGAATTACTTTATTGATCCCAAATTGAGAAATTGTGGCGTTACAGCAGCAGGTTGTCCAAACACACAATATGAGCAAAAAACACAATATTAGCAAATTTAAACACAATCTAATATTAAATACAAAGTAAGTGGCTACAAAAGCATTTGGATGCTTAGTTTGAAGCTATGAAACTGTTGAGTGAATGGCATCACTCGCAGACTCGGCATCACCTGACAGTGGGATGTAAACAGCTATAACAATGGCGCAGGTGAATTCAGGTTACCGACAACAAATAGACAAATCAATGAGAAGAGAAATGAAGGCAAAACAGCTGAGAATTACAAAACTGCCAACCATTATTCAAAATAATTCTAAAAAGTCATCTTTCTTCGAATAAAACAAATAACAGAGACACTTTTTTCTTCTTCTTATGAGCAAAAACACCATAACCAAAACTCTCCATGGAAATGCAAGCTATTAGAATTCTTTCAGCATTACTGCTAAGCAAGAAAAACCCACATTACATATTAAATAATCATGGAAAAGTTTGACTTGAAGATGAATAACCAAAGCATGACTACTGCATCATGTTTAAAATATCAACTTTCCTGAGTATTTATGGAAGACCAATATCTTTAATATTGAAGCTTGATCCAAAGACAACTGGACTTGGTTTGCTTTGTATCAAGCTTCTCTTTATCATGACCTGGATGACTAAGCACCTACACATCTTAAATATATCTCAACCTGGTAAATTAACCTTATAACAATTAAGGGATGCAAGCAGTCAGAGAAACAGACAAAACAGTCCAAAACAGGTCCAGTTAAGTGGAAGGAGTCCACTGTAGAATGAGAACCAGAAAGAGGGAAATAAATCCACTCTTCCATCTATCACAAATGGCAGCTTGTCTATATGCTCGAGAACTGAGCTATCCCACAATGCCCTGGTGGCCCTGCTGCCTGTCTCCTTGGTGACAAGCATCTCCCAGGCGATCCATGATTGGAGGAACGGACTGTCAGGGAGAAAAGGGCCCCCTCTGAGGGTCTGTGTGTAAAGATCTACAACTTCACACACAGGCGGTGAGGGACGCCCTTGTGCCTGCTTCACTTCATGCGGCCACACTCACAATCCAGACACACATGTTTTTGTCACTTGTGAGGACCTTGTGTTGGCTTACAGTTTTGTCCTGGAAGACATGAAGCTGCCTGCTGTGCCTGGAAACAAAGTCAAAATTGACTTCTCTTACACTCAAATCACTAACAATAAATCATAAAGAGGATTCATTCCATATGTTTTTTAGCCACCTTGCTGTTATTTTTGTCGAACATATTCCACTATTTTGCAGTTTTATATTTACGTGACATTTCATGGACGCGCACAAATGAAAGTTTTGGATTTGGCTAATTAGCCTAGCAGACTACCTAAACACCACATGTTTCTAAATGGTTTTAGAGGCATTTTGGACTGTGTCCCTTGATACCACCCTTGAGATATCAATATGAACTAAGAGGTTTAACCTTAATTTCCATTTGTTGATATTTCTGCTGACTCTTTAGACATTTGCGCCTAATAGGAAGAAGCCAGTAAAATCAGCCGTCGGCTAGCCCCGATTGTCGTTCTTGTACATTCTCGAAATACGACACTGGGGACGGCCGTGAATTTCTCCGTAATTCCTGTGAAGCCAGAGGTTAGTTGTGAAACAACTTCCTCTTTCATGTGGTGTTTACAATAAAATAAATTACAAAGACACTCTTTCCTTCTTATGAGTGTGTGAAACCCCCAAAATGGGAAAAATAACATTGTGAATCTTAATGCTGATTGGCTTTCGCCTTACAGCATCAAGGAGGTTTATTTATACCTTAAATGTTCGATCTATTGATTGTTAGCTTTACTTTTATGCAGATATCCGTTTACAGAAACAAATAAATAATCATCAGAATGCAATGTGAATGACATTGTTCTAAAGTAACATGCACTTCAATGTTAATTAAGTTAGTTTGAAGGTGAGGCTATTTAACAGCAGTTTGGTAAATTGTTTACAAGGTGTAGGTTAGCATATTGTGCCCCTTATATATATTTTTTTAAATAAATAAACTAAAAAACAAAACAAACTTGATGGTTTTCAAGCTAATAACCTCAATTTGGCGGATTTCTTTTCAACCTGACTTTCGCATACACACTCAGAAACCTAAAAGTAATGTCCATTCACTGCTTCAGTTGCTTGATTATTGTTTGCAGTCAGTTATAAAGAGCTATTCTACAAACCTTTCAAGCTAAATGATTGAGTTAGAGCATTGCTTCAGTAAAAACAGGGCTGAGCAGTCTTTGTAACATAGTCAGGCCAGCGGTGCATGTAGGCTATCAGCTGATCCTGTTTCTAATGTAGCACACTGACTCCCATGATGCAGCAGAGGACGAGAGAACGAATTAGAGAGAGAAAGAGAGCGAGAGAGAGAGATAGAGAAAAAGGCCTCAGGCTCTCCTTCCTTCTCTCTTGCTCTCTCTCTCTCTTTTTCACACTTTCACCCTCATTTTAACTTGCTCTCTGGGATACTTTAAGTCTTTCATCACTATCAGCTCTTTTCATGTGATCTCTTTGAACTTTCTCGCACTATTTCTCTTATCCTTTCACTATGCACTGTAATACTCAATGAAGAGTATCGGACCATGGCAGTTTTGAATACATTGGGTTCTCTGACTGACTCAAATCTTTAGACGATTGTCCTCATTTGACAACTAACATGTGGACACCTAATATACGTTTGTGACTCTCTTAGATCGCACAATTTCATTTATAACACACAATGGTGGTCCACCATGCTAACACATAATGATACCCCGTGGAGTATTGATACAAGTAATGCTGTGGAGCAAAATTTCCCTTTTTTACTAGCAACCTCATTTCCATTTTGCTCTAGGTTTCACGCCATTGCACTATTTTTAACACAGACATGGCAATGCAACGACAAAATCAGCGGACAAGACTGCAAACATGCTAATTGGAATGCAACATATATAGTTATCACTGTATATCAGTGTTGTAGATTTCGTTTTGTGAAAGAAAATGCACTAAACATGCCCATTGGACCTTATGGATGCTTTGATGAGAAACAGAACGTAGACACAACTTTTGTTCAGTTGAAACAGTGATGGTGTGCCTTAATTACACTTGTAGTTACATTACAAAATGTCCCTTGTTTTTTGATTGGTTAGTTTTTTTGCACTGCAATGCCATAGTCTTAGAATGTTCCTTTTATGAAATAGAAGTACATCTGTAAATGCTTCATTCCAGTCTTAGTTATCATCAGAGATGTGTGATAAGAGTGGGTGACAGATTATTTAAAGTTTCTAAGTGGGCCGTGGCATACTTAGTTTTGGGAAAAGCTCAATCAAAGACAACTCCACAGATTGCCTTAAAGCCTTATTAAAAGTGTACATTACAGTCTGAAAGTAATTGTAGGAAGAGGTAACAAAAGTTGCCATTTAGGTCTGAAATGTTGGTATTATTAGTTTTTTTTCTCTACAAAGCAACATGGCAATGATTTTAATTTTGGATTTCTGTCAGAAAAGTAGCCACATGTTTTTATTCTCTGTGCAGTGATTCCTAGTTAGTTTTCTTTGACCTACCACATTTGGAGCTACAATTTGATATTTTTAGACCCTAGAGGCAATGCTGCTATCGTGTCCCATTTCAGGAGACACCTGCGTCAAAGGACACAACCTATGAACATGAAGTTTGCACCTCTACTTCAAATCAAGGCATTTCACAGGAATCAACACAGCCTCATCGCTCCATCTAAAGTGGAAAAAATGTGACTCTCATGCTTTAGATGTTGTGATGTTGAGCCAACTGAGGGAAAAAAGGCTCCATTTGAATTTCAACTCAATTTCTACCTTTGATTTACATGAGAAGAGGCTGCTCTGAATACGGGACACAGCTGCAGTTTAACAGTTAGCATTAATTTTCCTCGCTCTCTCTGCAGTGCATGCTTGGGTGCTAACAGTTTATCTTTCAGTTGCACTTGGATAAAGTCAGATACTACCTTGGGCTGTTGGTAAAAATTAAACAAGTCACGGAAAGGCCTGTGCAATAAGAACTGAGTGGGCGTAAAGGCCTTGATATTCAAAACGGCATTTCATCTTTCACACTTAAAAATTTTATGTTTATCAAATATTCATGCATCAGCTGGGTTGATGTCCCTCATGGATCCATGTTGGTGGTTGTGGGAGTCTTTGACATGTTTTTTTTTTTGTCTTCTGGCTCAGAAATGTCTTTGAATTTGATCAAAACAAGCCTGAAACAGTCTGAATTGTTGGCACCACTCTGCAAGACAGTGGGAGTGAATGACAATCAATGCTAACCACCGCATCAACTAAAGATTAAAAATTCCAATATGGTAAAAAAAAAAGAAAGAAAAAAGAATGGCGGGGAAGAAGAATCACTGGTTGACAACAGCGCGTGTTTTGACAAGGCTTTCTGACAATATCCAGCAATGGAAAATAAAATGAAAATTTTTGTGCTAAAAGAGTGTTCAGTTGACCAAAAAACATAAAGTGCAAATGTATGACATTTTGTATGGGGTGTTATGTCCCTCAAACAAGACAGGGAAAATACCATCCGTTGAAGAAAATACATTTCTTTTCCTGCGGATCTCTTGTGAAAATTGCCCTGTTGGCCTACCAACTGCATCCAAAGAATTGCTCAATCTCCGTCTCCCTAACTCTCTCTGTTTATAATGGCCTAGATATTCTCACATGCTGAGGTGACAGCCAGACAGCAGGTAATGTAGGGCTGTAAACAGTTTACACACACAGATATTGGCCTACAGTTGCCCTTCTGCCTGTTGTATGTCACACAGAGAACAAACAGGGTCAGCCAGACATTAGCCATGTCCTGCTGTTTGGACACAGGCCTCTCTGTGCGTAATATCTCCTGCTGTTTGGCAAGTCCGATCAGCAGCATTTTGAAGCATTTATTTTCTGTGGTGATGGGGCTTTATTATGTTGCAGATAAGACATTAGAATGCTTAGTCTGTGTGTCGCTGCGTCACTTTCAAATCCTCCATTACATACTCTGTTCCTGCCGCCTCTGCTTCCAGTTCACGGTAAAACCAAAGTTTTCATGTTGGCCCACACACACACACACCATGCATCCTCCTCTGCTTGTCTGTTTTCCAAAGCTCTCATGCTGCAGTACTCCACATCTAGTCAAATATTGATGGAAAAACTCTCTGATCAGTCTCTGAATTTAATATGTTCATTAGCCAGCATGGCTAACAATGTTGAGGGAAAACACACAAGTTATGTGTGAGTCTTCTGACTGTTTTTTGTTTGTTTGTTTTTTTACTCAAGTTGAATGAACTCTACTGTAAATATGATTAGTCTGCTCTAGTTTTCTTTGAATAGCGGCATCTGCCCAAATATGAGTCCTTGTTTTGTGCAGTCAAATCCCTCCGCTGCAGAGGCACTTGGAAATCAAGGAATTCCACTTCACTGATCAGGCACCCAGACCAGATCAGACAGGAAAAAAGATCAGACTCAATGTGCTTTATTTCTTCTCATGCTGTGCTTGAACCAACTTATGTTTGTCAGGTTTAAAAAAAGGCCAAACACAACTTTTAAATATTCAAACCAAAATGGATTTGGTGCTGCAGAGTATACTTTTAGAACTCCCAATGCCCAAAAAATCTATAGAGAGTGTGCAAGAAAACCATGCTCTCAAATAAGCATTTGTAATTTTCTCTGCATTAACATGGTACTCAGTTGAAGCCGTGGTTAGCATTCTCCACACTGCATCTGGGTGTGAGGTAAGGCTGTGATCAAGCTCTGCAGCATGTGAATAATTGAACTGAGCTTTATCCTTAGAGGCTCTGCACTTTCATACACTTCCATGATGCATTAAAAAAAACACAAACACAAACAAATGAACTATATGCTGTACACTTGTCCCCATTGTGCCATTTGTAGCTTCACTTGTCATTACTGTTCACAGTTGCATGCACAGCTAGACACTCAAATATGCGCTACACAAAGTGGCTTTTTTTTTAGAAGTTGCTGAATTAGTGAGGATGCAGTGGAGGAGGTGATCCAGGTCGGAGGAAACACAGAGAGGGAGAGAGAAAGAGGATGGTGGGGAGAGCAAATGAAAACGAAGTGGAAAGAAAGGCTGAGCAGAGAACCCTGTTTCCATTGCTTCAGAGAGAGGGAGAGGGGAAGCCATAAGGAGGATGGCAAAGTGACAAACGTCTGGCCATAAACCGAAGCCAAGGGAGGAAGAGTGAGAGAGAGACAGAGAGAGGGAGGAAAAGGAAGAGGGGAAGGGAGG
Source organism: Labrus bergylta (assembly GCF_963930695.1). Lineage (NCBI taxonomy): Eukaryota > Metazoa > Chordata > Actinopteri > Labriformes > Labridae > Labrus > Labrus bergylta. The sequence goes on along the minus strand of NC_089204.1, from coordinate 16,569,999 downwards.
GCAAGAGATCCGAAACATGAAATTAAAGCTGTGATTACCAGGTTCTGAAATCATTTCTCCCTGTCTGCTGTGTTGGACTTGGCTTCCTGTGCATCCCTGGAAACCCAAAATGACATCAGTTGTTTTACTGCACGTGGATGTGTGTGTGCTGGGACACACACACACACACACAGGGCCAGGGCGGATGTATTCACATAGTATCTGCCTATGTTTGTACCTTACATACAGCCCCCATGTATTACTGCTGAATTGCCGTAGCTTTGATTTTCTTTTTATGTTAATCTGTGCATGTGTGTGTTATTTATGGTTAGGGCTCCCTTTGTGTCCCAGAAAGTGAAGGAGGATTTATAGTGGATCAATAGAAACCCACTGACCCTCTGGGAGAAAGAGAGGAAGAACAAAAGGGGTCAGTGGTAACTGCTGATGTGAGGCGATGCCTTGTTAGACACCTTCCAGTTGACTGACCTGATCCAGGACTGGACACTGAGCCCACTCCCTGTGGTTCTGAACATCTCCTTCTGACAGGGTCTGCTACATGGAGTTAATTTCAGTTCAGTTGATTTTTTGATGTGTGGTTTTGATGTGTGTGGTTGTGTCTGGTTGTCAGTGTATACATTTGCCAACCTGGTACAAGTGTAACATACAACAATGGCGTCAAAGAGCCACGATCTATGACACTACATCTTCGGGATAACAACAAAAAAACATCAGCAGTAACAAACAAATAGAAAGAGAATTATGTGTGTAATCCTCAATTTGAGGTCACTGCAATGCCTCGAACAGTATGTCTAATGTAGGCGTGCATCATGCTGTTAAGTTATTTTCTTCTTCAACATACAAATACAGCCCTACTGGCCTATCCAATTAACAGTTGCACCAATAGATGTAAACTGCAGCTTGACTGGATAAACCCTGGGAATTTGACCTCTTCTGTCTACTGAAATGTCCCCATATTTTTCTTATTACTCGCTTGCCCCCCCTTGGTTTAGCGCTTTTATTTCTTTCCTTCCTCCTCTTCCCTTTCAACCATTCTCTCATTCATCCCTGTGCGCAAACATTCCTTTCGTGTTATAATAGCAGCCCTCTCAGATTTATGTCTCCCTGTACAGAGAAGAAAGGGCTACACCTTTCACTCCCTTCGATACCCTGAGTGACAAAAGACACTCATAAAACACATGCACCAGGCCACTCATACACAAACACACACACAACAAACACATATCCACAGACAGCCACACACCACAGGCCCATATAGCTATTCAATTAGTGAGACTTATTATTATTGCTTCAGCATGCCACAGAAAACACTAAAAAGGGGCATAGCTCATTTTTACCGGCTCTTTTTGTGAGTAAATGTGTTTGTAGTTTTAGCCTGCTAGTAGTCTCCAGACAAGTAGGAGCTATATTTTAAGACTGGTGGTGACATGAAAGGAAAATAAATAGACAAATATAGGCATATAAAAAGAAAAGAGGGAAGAAAGAAGAAGGTGAGAAAATCAAGGTAACTTTGGATCTATATGTTTATCAAATGTTTTGAATCCAAGTACTCTAAAGGGTCGTTGAGCAAAGTCAAGACTTAGAGTGTGTAAGGACCCTTTAATCTTCCATCCCCCCCTCTCTTTCTCTTTCCATCCCCCTTCCTATCTCCCTGGGGGACTCTCTCCCAGTAATGTTTCCATTCCCAAGCATTAAAAAAAAAAAAAAGTTGCAGGGGTCAGTGTGGGAGTGTGTGCATGTAATGTGTGTTTGTGTGTGGCTGTCAGCCTGCCTGTGTGCATATTTCAGTGTTTGTATAGGTATGCCATCATAGGGAGCAGGAGATTGTGTTTCTTTGTGTGTGTGTATGTGTGTGTGCTGGTATTGATCAGGTCTTTCCTCCATCATTGGTTATCGGAGACGGCAGCAGGCCCAGCACACTGCTTCACATTACTCACTGTGTGCACACAGCCTTACACACACAGGTTCTCCTCCTGTTCCTCTTTCCCCCGGTCTAATAGTGGATAATGTATTTAAATGAAACTCAAATGAAAGTGGGCTATGTGAATCGGCATGATTACAAAACCTTCCTTTCCCGTACTGGGCTGAACAGGTTGTTTTAAACCATCACATTCTCATCCATCTTCTTGGAAATATAAAAAATACCACCCTCGTCTCCATCCTGATCCCACTCTGCTCATGTCAAATATGATTAAGGTCACTAGACGAATGTAAATGAAGTCTTGTTGTCCTAGGGTTCCTAATGTAATCGCTTATGCGATCTTCTTTTTTTCACTTCATACCAAAACCTTATAAGGAAAATAATTAGTTGTCTATACCAGAATGCATGTTGCAACCACATAAGATTAAGCAACTAGACATCTTAGCTCTGCATTTACTGGCAGGTAACAGGAGATCATTTCCAATATCCAAAGATATGGCATTCTGTCAGATGTGTCCCTGTAGAGTTTTCCTGCTCGTTCCTGGTTTCAGCCAGACTCCTCGTTCACCTGTTCAACTCTCATGTATGAATGAAGTGGATCCAAAGTGGAAATCAATGATGGGCCGCAGCTCTCATCTGCACTCTTCTCCACTGGCTGTCAGATGGAGAGCAGCAACAACCGCATAGTGTGCTGTTGTTTCAGCAGAAAACTGAATGAAGCCCTACACAGTGGACAATACACTGATAGGAAGTGAATTATACAATAAATAACAGAATGAAGAATAACGTTGAACATGTTTGAATGAATTTTTCATTGCAGATGCAAACAAAAGATATAGTTATACAATACAAAAGAATATATATACGATTTTGGGTAAATGGAATAATTGAGATTGTAAAACGCAGGGTTTGTGTGCTTTAATTTTAAAATTCTTTCTTGAGAAAGAAGGTTTAAAAGTTTTTAGGTACATTGGAGATAGCAGGTCTTAGTTTCTATAGATTCTCTGCTAAAGAAAGGAAGCTCTACTCTAGATACAACAGTCAACTCAATGTAGAAAGCAGGGTGGCTCTCATGTTCAGTAGACTGTTGAGATTAAGTTTGAACTTTGACTTTAGGGACTGTTTCAGCAGGAGGTTCAAATGTTCACAGCAGCAACTGTTCACTGTGGTCTCCGTGGAGTCTGCATGAGGTTCTGCTGTTTAGTAGAATCTGTGGAGACAGAGGAAAGTTCTGCTGTTTGGTCGACACTTTTTACTTTTAATGAGTTCAGGTCCCAGGACACCAGACCAAACCACTCATGTCTGCACTGACTTAAGAGTGAATGGACTATGAGTTTCACTTCATTATAATGCAGAGTCAGAAGGTCCTGTCTGAAGTCTCAGGTGGTTACTGAATGAATTACACTCTGGTTCCTATTAAATACAACAGAGTTTAAAGGGTAACATTAAGCACACACAACTCTGTTACTCTGACTCTGGCTTTGTCCCCCTGCATGTCCCTGGAGTCATTTGAAGTCATATCTCTTAAGTTAAATTTGCTCATAAAGCGTGAACAAAGAGTTTAACACTCTCTGGCTTTTGGACCGATTATCACTCTGCTGTGGGTAATACCTCTCTATTGAACATCTAAGGGCCTCAATGACATGCAGTGCTAGAACCCTTCCAAGCTGTGACAATACGATGTCTTTTTCAAACAGTATTCTCTTTCTTGGACACTTAAAAATGAAAACGAGTACAAGTTGCAAACTCTCTGGGTCTTTTAAGGTGGCATTTCACATGCCCTCCCCTAACCAGAGGTGAAGAACAAAGCGATCCGATTTGTATTTATTATTATACCAGCGGTCCTCAGTATTTTAGGAGTGTCTTGTATCAGAGGCTGAATGTCAAGAGGCCTTCCTAATGAACTGTAAGCCGGCCCTCTGCTGGGAAGCAACATGGTAGGACATCTGTCATAACACACACAGATACACACACATTCATACGCACACAGGGAGACCGAAAGAGCAGGGCAACAGGTGTGTTTTCTATCCAAGTCAATCATTTCTAAACTACATTCTTCATTCTTAAAATCCTGACTTTTCTACCTCCCTATTCTTAAATGTGTCCCTCCTGATGTTGCAACAGTTTTTGTGCAATTTGTTTGCCAGTTTCAGTTCACATTTTTCACATCTTGTTTATATATCCTCATCTCTTCCCTTAATTTAATGTGTCTAATTAAATCAGGAACAAAACCATGTTTGTCATGCAAAAGAAAATTGCTGTCATGGGAAACTTGAACAATAGTCATCGATCAGTTTTGCAGTATATTTGGAGTATAACTGAAGTGGTCACCTTGTTTAATAGGGCTTTCACACTTGCAGAAATCTCCTGAAAAGCTCAGGATATTTCCCGGAGGAGCTGTATTTGAACGCAAACAGCCACATTTTTTGCTAATACTTCACCCGGAGTTTCTCCTGCCAGACCCTTAGTATTTTTTCTGCAGCAAATCCAAGTGGGCTGATGTGAAAACACCACAGGATATTCTCAGGAGAATTCCCCTCGAGCCAATACAAGGGGGAGTGACGTTTCTATACTGTTACTGTTGCACGGTGCATAGAGTGTCTGCATGCAACCACTACGATCTCCGTGCAACTAATTAAACGGTTTCATTATGTTTTCTGTTCGCTAGTATGTTGTTCTCCGCTCTTTCGTGGATGTTGTCATTCTGTTGGACTACACATAGCATTGTTGCGAAGGCAAATATCGTCATCGTAGCATTATAGCGGACCCCCCTCCTGTCTGACAGGGATAGTGTCTAGCTGTGAGGAGCATATGTGAATAGCCAGGTCAGGAGAATCTCTGGAGCAGTCCTCCCAGAATTATGTTTATGTTTATTATTATTAAGTGCATATGTGAAAACAGCTTAAGACAGAAAATGTGGGTGTTGGATCAGTCAACAAGGTCTAACTTGCCTGTTATGTCTAGGTCACAGATTTTCTCAGATAGTGAGAGGTCTTCCCGTAAATTATTCCCGTTAGTAATGCCTGCTGATAATCCCTGCAGTATTCTGGTTAAAACGGGGGCAGCGATCTGTTTCCCAGTGGATACTGGCCTGTTTCCGTTCCCCACTTCCGCTGTCCTGGTTCAGCCATATATTAATAGCATCTACCTACAGGGATGTCTGAGAATGTGTGTGCTTGGTTGTAGGTATGTGCCTGGATCCCTGAGTGTGTTTGGATGGAGGTGGAGTGGAGGAAAGCAAATATGAGTTGGACACTGTACAAGTTTAATGTAGCACCCCATTAAGTCAAACAGAAGGGAAACATCGATGTATTGTAATCATAAATGGAAATTTGTGTCTATCTTTGCAAGCACCAGTAGTCACAAATCCACTGAATATGATAATTGTTTAACGGAAAACTTAAAATTATCCTTTAAAAGGATAACTTTTATTGTTGGGCCTTATAGTCATGGTAACCCCTCAAAAGATAGTTTAGGTCGCAATCTAATTAAATAAGGTGTAGCTTTAGTACATCAAAATTGATTATTGCATTGTTCCTATTTTATTTAGATATTTGTTCAATGGCTGTTGTTTAAAGAAAGAAGGTCGTCTTTAAAGGTCACATATTAAACTCCTTTTTAACTAGTTTAAATATGTCTCAGAGCTCCCAAAAAAACATGTCTGTGAAAGTTTCTTTTAAAAAAATCCACTCAAAATCCTATATTTTATCATGCCTACAGTATAAACTGCTCTTTTTCAGCCAGGCTCAGAACAGGCTGTTTTATATGTCTGTAGCTTTAAATGCAAGTGAGCTGTTTTTGACCACGCCCCTCAGGAAGGGCTTGGATGGTTTAGGCTTCCTCGCACCATGCCCAATTGTTTATGGTGAGAAGGCAGGCTCAGAGGGCAGAAAAAAACACCTAGCTGTGGGAGTGTCCCCCACCTTGGGGAGGGATTACTGCCCTTTGTTACGTCATAAAGGGAAAATCTTCAAACAACCGGTTTGACAACCACTGAAAAGTAGAGCAGGCAATAGACGGAAAAATGGTCTTTTCTAATAATTGGGGAGTTTGTAGATAGGCAAGGGACACATTTTAGTGTTTGAAAAGTGTATTTTGAATAATATGTGACCTTTAATGTGTAGTCACTGTTCTTTAAGTTAACACTGCTCTAATGTTTTAACTGGAAAACACAGCTTAGTAGAATTGTTTAGATTCCTCAGTCATCAATGCAATGTGGTTAGCCACAAGCTAACCATCTAATAACAAACTGAAGTACCATGTCATCACTTTAAAACAAGGTTTTCCACAGCAGCTGGTGGGAATTCCTTAGGGGAGCGGTCTTTACATGTGGCTGACAGTGCTTGCATATGTGTGTATACGTGTGAGGGCATGAATGAATTATGTATTTGCGTTTTGCAGGTGTGTTTGTCTGATGCAATTGTCTTATCATCAACAAGGGAGCAAGCATCATGTTAACACACAGAACACACAATTTCCTGAAGGCTTGAATCTTTCGAGCACAGTCAGAATCACAGGAGGGGTTAGGATACCACACACACACACACACACACACACACACACACACACACACACACACACACACACACACCAACACAAACCCTCCAGCCTCTTTTGTGTATTATGAATTTGACCTCTAATATGCTAATTCTCTGGGCTCATTGGGTGTTTACCAGATGTATAAACATACACACAAACACACTCATGTGAACAACTGCATAATACACATCTATAAAGCATCTAACAACAAAACCTAATGAGGGAAAGCGACAGCGTTCAAGCATTGAGCTGGGGGTATGTGTGTGTGTGTTTGTCTCTAAATGGAGAACTGTGGAAAACTTTCAAACATCATTAAAGTGTTTAATGCCTGACCTTCTTAACGCACGTGCTGTATTAGCTCACATTAATAGCTCAAATACACATTACATGCTGATTCTTTTACTGCTGCTGTGATAGAAAATCTGGTCAGACATAGCTAATTAGTTTTTTCTTTTGCTTTTTCTAAGTGTAAAATGTGTTTATGTGTCTGTGTGGGCAAGTAAATTGGCCAACTTAAACCTGCAGACATTAAAAAATCAGATCAATCCCCTGAGCTGCAGACTAAACCATGCTGAGTAATCCTGGGGCCGAAGTCTTCTGAATCCACTGAATAAAAATGATGAAAAGTTGAATTTTCCTACCAGAGGTTCTCACTCTCACAGGTTGAAACAGACTGAGACTCTACAGAAGTTCTGGTCATTCCTTTCTGTAGGGCCAGATCATGGTCCAGCTGATTTCACAGAACTCTGTATCATAAAATGAGATGTCCACTGCACCAAACTGAGCTTTTTAATCACTGTGTGGATGCTTTCATCATTGTTTTTTGGCTCAGCGATACAAACCCAAAACCTTATTTCCCCTCACATATAGCCCTTTGTCTTGTTTCCCCTCCCTCAGGCCATAGCTTCCCCCCTCTGTGCCAGCTTAACATTATCATTGCTAATCATCTCCCACCAGCAGCTTACATAACAGCACTACCTGCTGCAGCTGAGCCTCTTTCTAAGTAGACGCTCTCGGCTAGGAAGAGGAGGAACATTTCGGGAAGTAAAAAACAAAAAAAACGTAATGCTGAATCATTTGGTCTTTTGTAGGAAAGTCTGATACATTTTATAATATGCTCATCGGAACATCTGTAATAGCCATGAAATGGTATTGTGGTGAAGATACTTCCCATTACAAGGTGGAACATCTTTTTACATGTTTCCAGTGTAGTCAGCACACTAAAACTCACTGAAATTAATTTGAGTTCCTTTCTTATATAATCCGAACTAAGTGCTATTCCAACAACTGAAGATATCTTCTAATGCCAGCAGCAGTAGCCATTTTTGATTGACATTTATTTTCTTACCATTTTGTTATCTCAATACACAAAGAGCACCAAAGCGTGTTACATGTAGTATGCAAAGAATCAGCTGGAAGTCAAATGTACATCATGTCAAAGAGCAATGATGAAGCACTCTAAAGCAATTTCACTATTCACATAACTTGATTACATTTGTGTCCCTCATTTTACTAGAAAGGTGAACAAATTAGAGAGATACATTTGGCAAGTCAGCATCAGCATAAAATGGAAAGAGTATTTCTGAACAGAATAATTCATCTCTGAACAAAAGGCTAATCCACCCCGAGAGATGATGAAAGATATAAAAAAAAAAAAAAATGGAAAGGAAGAAAAGGGGAAAAAACTTGATGTACAATTTGTTGGATCGTCACTCAACTTTTACAAACTATAGATTATTTGAAAGCACAAAACACCTCAAGTCCATCTGCGGATGCCCATATTGCAAGGAAACCATGTACGTACTTTGTAACTCCCTGTAGAACAGTATGATGACTATTCAAAAAGGGTTCAAGTACAGTAACTGTTATGCTGTAATGCCACATTTTCCAGTGCAGAAGAAATCAATACAGATGTCTTCCCCCCTCCTTTATCCTTCATTCACATTTCTGTCATATATGTCTTTACTCCTGCCCTACCCTCTTTCTCTCAACCCTCTCTTGAACTCTCTTGAAAAGCTCTCGATAACTTTAACACTTTTGTTGAATCAGCACTATAGCGGACCTCTCTACACGGTTCTACTAATCTCACTGACATTTCTGCAAGTCTCTACCTCACCACAGCAGGGCACTGATCACCCTTGCACACACACACACACACACACACACACACACACACACACACACACACACACACACACACACACACACACACACACACACACACACACACACACAGATTTCTCCAGCTCACCCTTGAACTGTGGCAGGTGGAGAAGAGCAGGGGGCTATATGTACGTGTGTGTGTGTGTGTGTGTGCGTGTGTGCGTGTGTGTGCGTGCGTGCGCGTGCGTGCGTGCGTGTGTGTGTCTCAGTCATTAGTGTGGCTGTTTTTTCCTCCTCTTGTTCTCCCCACTGTATCTATCTCCAATAGACATTCCCATCTGACTGTTTATTTGAGTGTTGAGTTGCTGTTTACTCATATTGTGACAACATTATCCTCCTCTCTTTCGGCACAGGTTAACCTTTTGTTCACAAAAGCAGGAGATTAAATGCCAATCAGTTAACATTCAGTTAGTTATGTTTGGGGGAAAAGGAACAGTAGATATAAGCATGCTCTGTTATGTGGTGTACTAGTGAAACCATGCAGGCCAATAAATAGGAAAATGCCCTTTCCATCTGTTCCTATGTTCCTGCAGAGATTCCTATATTCAAAAGGCTTAATAAGGTCTCCTTAATTGTCAAAGTAAAAGCAAGTAGCAGTACCAAAAACCCAGCTTTGTGATCTGTTGAGGAACACTTCGGAAAAGCTTGATTAATTTTTGCAATTTGTTTCAATATAGTCAAGCAGGCTAATGTGTTAGCATATATGGATCTGTTTGACTCTGCCGTTGGAACCATGCTAAACTATTGCAAGTGAAGTAAGACTGATACAACCACAGTTATGAAAGAAAACCACACAGAATTATAATGTGGTCGGTTCAGTTTGTCTTAATGCATATTTGCATGTAACCAAGTGTAAGTGTTAGTGTGAGAGTGCATAAGTGTCTGTTATGTGAGGTCATGACTGAACACAGGTTAGTGGACCAGCTGTCTGTTGTTTCTTTGTGTGATTGTGTTTGTTTTTGTGTGTGTGTGTGTGTGTGTGTGTGTGTACACAGTTCTTGGCATGTTTGAAAACACATGTCATTTCCCTGTAGGAAAAGTTAACGGACCGTAGCTGAAGCAAAGCAATTTATGTAATTGAATAGCTTGAAAGACTGCAGATCCCTGGCATATGTGTGTGTGTGTGTGTGTGTGTGTGTGTGTGCAAGTAGGACATAAATAACCTAGTCTGGAGTAGGGAACATGTTTGTGTAGGCGGCAGGGCAAACTAAACACATACACACATACAGTGACATAGGGGCCCAGAGTTTCCATTCTGTACTTTCTGGCCCCTAACACACTCCATAACTCCTTTCATAACTCAGAAACATACGCTCCATAACTTACTTACTGTATTTTTCTTGCTCATTATTTAGTTTTCTTTCCACTTTTGATTAAATCCAAAATGCAATTAAATTCAACCTGCAATAACACATTTTTCAGCCACTTGGGGGCAATGGGTACAAGTTGCTTGTATAACATTGGTACAATACCAGCCTATAAGTTCATAAAGGGAGCATGTTTGCTAGTAGTTGATTTTTTTTCTCACACCCAGCAGATATGTTGCAACAATTTCAACAATTTGGAGTCATATTTTTGGTCATACGATACTTTTTTGTCAAGAAATGATCCATTTCTTGCTCTGTTTTGGGTCACTACCAACTCCTGGGGTAAATACAAAGCTCTCTTGCTGCTTAGCCATCCACTTACTGTAAGTCACTGGCAACTCAACTGACTCCTTTTGTTCACAGTTTGGTGCTTGACAGGTTTTATGCTTTGGGTATATTTGGGTACAGCTTTATTTTGATGCAACAGCTGCAAAAGTGAAGTTATTGGACGTAAAACTAAAGTAGCAGCTAAAACTTGCGATAAAGCTTCTGCGGATATCTATTATTCATTTTGTGTTCACCTACAAGCAGCCACTTTTGCAATAACACATGGTTTCATATCTTAAACATTGTGACAAATATAGATCATAGCTACTAAATTGCCCTATCTATAAAATACGATTATATACGAAATATTGTACTTGGGTTAACAATAATGGACTGAATGTTTGTCCCCGCTTTATCCAATATAAACCTTGCACGATGTCGATTGGATAAGGTTGGTTGATCACAATTGTTAGACAGCACGGACACACACACACACACACACACACACACACACACACACACACACACACACACACACACACACACACACACACACACACACACACACACACACACACACACACACGTAGACTGTAGCATAGCTCCAGCTGTGCTTTAGCTGTCCTCACCATTAATTTGCCTGACTTCTTTCTTCCGTGACTGCTGCTTGTCACGGCCCTGTGCCCTAGATAAAACCTTCTGTCTGTGCCTCTGCTCCACCTGCTGAACCAATACACATACGACCATGCAGGGATGGCACATAGTTGATAGTAACAGGAAAATAAGCATTACTTTAATCATTTCTATTGTGAATTGTTTATGTTCTGGTAAGGGTTACAAAACCACACACAAACACAAGTGTAACTAGTAACATTAAAAATGTCTTTGCTCTGGGCGCCGGTGGCATAGTGGTTAGTGCACGCAACCCATGTATGGAGGCTGTAGGCCACCAAGAGGGCGGCCCGGGTATGAATCCGACCTGGCTCCTTTCCTGCATGTCATTCCCCACTTTCTCTCCACATGATTTCTGACTCTATCCACTGTCCTGTCTCTCTAATAAACACATAAAAAGCCCAAAAATATACCTTTAGAAATTGTCTCTGCTCCATTTAGAGTTCCAAGCTATGACATTTAGTCAATGGCAGTATGCAAGAACTCAAGGACAGACATAACTAATTGATTGCAGAGGTGTGCTTAATTACACCTATGCTTTTCCTGCTCTGACTTTTTGAAAATGTCGGCGGTGTAAAAAGTGTATTAGCTCGCCCTGGCACTCTTTTGTTTGTTTTCTTCTACTTATCAAATGTAGCTGATGAAATGTTTTGTTTCTGATATGTGTGGAGTAATACAGTAAAGCCAAGCAGCAGCTACATTTCCTGAACATAAGCATTGTCACTTAATGTATAGCCTAAACTTAAGAAAAGGAAATAACACAGGTTTATCATTGAGTTTATTTTATGCAAATTTTGAAAATTTTCTATCATCAAGCACTGAGCGATTATCCTTTCATTAGAGCACTCTGTGTTTTTTTTTCAAATCGGGGCTTATTAAACCCACTGATTTCCAATTGTAAAAACATTGCAGGATCTTCCAGAATGTGTTTGAGTATCTAATATCATAATATAATGCCTTCACTGAGCAATTCATATTTAATTGATATGTGTTTTGTATAATTTTGTCCCTCTCTGCAGTCACATTTCTACATTCAGCTTATATAATACAGTAGTGCTCTACTACTGGTTAGTCAGTGCATGACAGTGTTTCATTGTGCATATATTTAAATGTAGGCACATAAAGAGGCCACAAAGTAAACACTGTTGAGTTTTTTTTACAAACATAATTTGTTAAACACATTATCAGTAAGTATAAGTCAGCTTCATAGTTATAACACCCCCCCCCTCTCTCTGTTATTTCTGTCTCTCTTGTCTTGTTGAGAGGCAGATGTTTGTCCAGATGTTTGTTCCTCTTTGTGTTTCTGTGTCAGTATTTAATTCACCCTCACACACACTTGCTACACCATGGGAGCTGAGACATTTGTGAGTGCTCGCCTTTTATTAGTAGTTTTTCACATTACATAATAACTTAAACTTATATATTCATTTGTGAGTTCTGATCTACTTCCTTTTATTCCACTAAACCCTAAACCCTTCAGCACAAACATAATTTAATTCACTACCCACTAATCCATTAACTTGTTTAATCTTTTGATAATTAAATATTATTATGTCAATTTTGATATTTGTGTTTCTTTTTAGATTAATGATTTCTTCATTATTCTGTTATTCAATCAGACCCCCCGCCCCCACCCTTTTTCCTTCATTTGTAATGTTCATTTATGTAGCATTTTCCTATCCATTCATCCACAGGTTATAAGATGAATACATTTAAATGAATTCATGTATTCACTCAGCTGTTAGCAGCTAATTGTTTCTGCATAATAAAGGTACATTATTACAGTCATTACTGTGCTCCCTGGGCAGCTCTCACACAGGTCCAGCTGTTAAAGAGGTCTAACAGTAGAATAGTAAGTAAGAAAGGAGTAGCCGCTCTTCTAGTGTCAGCGGAAACAATAGTTAATTCAGTACGTGGAAAAAAAAAGAGCTGCACATAACGCAGAGGACATTGCATTAAAAATAACCTTTACCCTGCAGGTTTAGATTCGTTGGACTGAGATGAACTGTAAGTGTTTAGGGTCAGAGTGTCCTGTGTTTGATCATTAAAACTCAGATCAGCCTTCGGCTCCTCTCTTCTAGGACCAGATGGGTCCATCATGCTGAATCATACATAAAAACACTAAGACGGTCTGTCAACCTGATCCTCTCTCAAATTTAATGAATTTCCCTTCTGAACACTCTGTTGGTTCTTCCAAAAAATATTAAAACAAAACTGCAGATAAATCTGCAAATCCAAAACAGCAGGTAGCAATTTTCTTTATTCGTTATTTTCATTGTCCATCCATATTCTTTGCATCTTTTTCTCCTCCTTCACCTTTCCCCTGTATCTCTCTGGAGAAGATTACGGGAACACATCTGTCAGACTAACTGCCTGAGAGAAAAGAATCTGTTGTTTTGGTCAACATGCTGTTTTTTTTTTTTGGTGCAACAGTGAGGTTTTATGCTGTGCAGGATTAGACTCTGATCTGACAATGCTGGGAACTATAATACTTTAAGCTCAAGATGAGATGTGTTACTCTGCTGAAAGCACTGACCAGGTGATAGTGACATTTATATTGTGTGTGGATTAGGACTGCTGTCTATTAAGGTTGCAGCAGTTGCAGATTTCTTTCATTTCACAAAATGTAATCCTTGTACTATAGAACTGAATTTTGAAGACAGGCGGATGTAATTGTTTTTATTTAATATTGAACGTTATAGGCTGGAGGACTCTAGTCTCTGTACATGGGGTGCACGCACTAACAACCAGGGCTCCAGTTTCCAAATTAACTTACAAATATGGTAGTGATATACTAGCTCAAACTCTTGTGAAGAAAACAAATAAGTACATATTACAAAATGACAAAATCATCCTTTTACATTGGTATTACTTATTGTAAAAACACAGAATTCTAAAACTATTCCACAGTGGATAAACTGAAGAAACAGACTATATGCTTGATTGCACACAAGTCTGTCAGTTGATCAAAAAACGTGTTGCTGCAACCAGCCTTCAGGCAATTTCGAGATTCGTCTGATCAGCTGGATATGCAGCAAAGTTACCTGACAGCAGAGCAGACCGGAGCAGAGGGTTAGAGACTAAAGATAGACTAAGCGCCCTCAGAGGAAACCAGCCTGTCTGAGCTCTGACACTTCCCCATAAACACGCAGAGAAAGAGGAAATCCTGGCTAAGGTTTGATTTTAGTACAGTACGACAGTGCAGGTCCCTCCACACCCCCTCCACTGTCATCTTTTATTCATCTGCCACTCTGCAAATTCATATTTCATAACCACAGTGGTATGGAAGTGTCTGTGTGCGAGTGTGAGTTGATGCAAGGAGAGATCGGGAGGCTGGAGCTTTTATGCCTATGAGGGGTATAAAGAATACACGTTTAAGAGGAAAAAAGGTCTGTAAGAAAGTACTCGTGACTTAGCATCTTTTTGCAACAATATACATAATATCTTTAACCATTGCAACTCAATCAGCGCATGTGCAATATTAGCTACACGTCAGGTCTGGCAATGTCGTGCTGATGACCTAGAACACACCTTGATGCTTCTTTTTTGATGCTCAATGCAACACCAAAATCTTCTCTCATGAATACACTAAAATGTGTTTTCTTTCAAAATGTTACCCTCACTGGGCAGGACACGCAGCTGAAACATGCATTTAAAAACTGTGAAAAAACCATTGATGACCGATAAGTATCAAAACAGCAACCTATCTGGTTAGCGTAGGTAGAGTCAGTAGCCTTTTTCGTTGCAGCTTCTAAACACAACATTCAAACTGGGCCCCTCCTCCTTGCTTCGACGCTTACCAAAAGCGCACACTGACTGCAGGACACAGTGTGTATGTTTAATGCTTGTACCGACACTGCAAGCCAGCGCAGGCTAGTACAAACTAACCACCGGGTTTTGGCACCAGCCTGTCCAACAGAAGTGCTGTTGAATATGGCGGATTGGGGTGGCCAGCAGATTCTGCACATTATTTTGAATACCTAGTGTTAGTACGTATTTTCATGGATTCATTCATCTTGATAATTTTGTGGACATATCTTTAAATTGTGTCAACCATCTCACAGTAATTCTACTTTTGGATGTCTGAAGCTGTAACCTTATATGGGTGAAGCACCTAAGTAGTAGCAGATCTATAAATGGATAGGAGCCAACTATATGTTGTCAGCAACTGTTTGCTAGACAGAGAGTCTACATCTGATACGTATACAAATCAGTGTCATGTCATCTTTATTGTTTTATAGTGATGTACCCAATGGAAAGGAATTTGTGGGCTGTACCTTCTAGTAGACTATAAGCCACACTGTGTGGTGAAGACTTGGCCATTTTGCCACTTGGCCAATGATTGTCAATGATTGTGAGATCTTGGTCAGCATGGGTCAGCGATGGTCCGCACTTTGTCAGCCATGTGTGTTGTGTTTCTGTGTTGTCTGACCATGGCTGAATAAATCTAAGATGAGCCACAGTCTGTTTCACGATTTCATCATCGTTCATCTACTACAGAAATAACCCCCACCTAACACCTAGTTTGTTGCTTTAGTATGAGAGTTATTGGATGATTATATGTTTTCATGTTAGGTTTTTTTTTTTGTATGCAAGGCAGTTTTCAACAGTGCTTGAACAGATTTTTACCATTCTAACTTTATCTGAAACACCAGCCTCATTTTGTTCTGTAGCAATTTTAAGTGCTCTTCAAATGTCAGTTTGTATCAAGACAATATTGAAGGAACAATTCAAGTAATATTGAGATATTTCTCAAAAGGAAAAGTTTCAAGATGAAGGTGATTAAAAAAAAAAAGAGTGACAGTTGGTTCTTACTTGAGTCGACCATGCAGAAGGAGTAGTTGTTTTATAAGAGTGATTACATGATTTGGAACTTGTGGTGCAGCTTCATGGCGACTTAAAGTGTGTGCTTGTGTGTTAGGATCATGACAAACAGCCATGCAGCTGCGCTAATCACTGGAAACTGGATGGTTTAATTTAGTGACCAATCAGAGCAATTGAGGCCAATTAGCCAGAAACTAGCAGACAAGTATGTAGTGAGTTTGTGTGCGTGTGTGCGTGTGTGTGTGTGTGCGTGTGTGCGTGTGTACGTGCGTGCGTGTGTGTGGGTAAGAGAAAGATGGAGAGATCCGTTGTAGATAGGGAGACTGTATGTGTTAAATGAGGTTAAAAGCTACTTTTAGAAAGCAGAGCACTCGGATAAATGGTTACAACTTTGAGATTGTAGGGTAATTTTTTAACAGATAAGTGTGTGTGTGTGTGTGTGTGTGTGTGTGTGTGTGTGTGTGTGTGTGTGTGTGTGTGTGTGTGTGTGTGTGTGTGTGCGTGTGTGTGTGTGTGTGTGTGTGCGTGCGTGTGCGTTCTGAATTACACCATGGCCAATTACGGCCTATGATTGGTGTGTAACTGCTTCTATTTTAATCCAGTGTGACAAAAATATGAGCAGGGCGTTTGATTAACCTTCTTTCATCGAGAAGTTTTAATGAGAGGATTCATGAGCGATCATCAGAAAACCATCTTGACATGTTGGTACTTTCTTACTGCCTTGACCATTGCTTTGCATTCAACCATGTCTTCGTAGAATATAAAAAAAAACTTCCCATGCTATTGTGTGTCCTTAGCTGCACTCTCAGATCTGCTGAAATTGACACATCCATCTTCCAGATGTGCCACTGTTTCCCGCCTTAAATGATGGATTGCCCAGACAGATCAGTGGGTTCTATAGTGGGTGTAATGAATGTTTCAGCAGGTGCATTTCTGAAATCGTGTATACAGCGTGTGTGTGTGTGTGTGTGTGTGTGTGTGTGTGTGTGAGCAAGAAAAAGAACATTTTCTGGGGTATTGAATCATCTCCAGGACAAAGTCCTTTATCATTACCACCTTCTTCTGTCTCTGTCTCTCACTTTCATTATCTCCGCCTCTTTCATCTCTACGATATAGATTTGAATTCTTTCACTCCTGGTGAATTTTGCATTTGGTGTCTGGCCTCAGTTTCAGATAAAGTAAGTTGTAGAAAATGGCAGAACGAATAAGAGGAGACCCCGCTTAAGAGAGCTGTAACATAATTTGAGGAAATAACTGTCATAATTTTGTTATTATTTGAGTCATTTGATATTGCTTTATATCTTTCTTTCCACCACATGGACTTGTAAAAGCTCTAGGTGTTTATTTACATCTGAATTAAGGTTATTTAGCTTTTGTTTGACTTAATTGCTCAGCTGGCTAACAAATCTCGTTTAAGACATGACTCACTTCACTGCTACTTGATAACAGAGATAAATGTATGTGCACATTTTATTTGCACTGAAACCAAATAGATATGTGAGTTCAATCAGACAGCATGAACCAGATCTGACAAACCAGCAGCTTGTTATCCTCAGTAGTAAAACTGTCGCCCCTTTTTCAGCCTTCTTTCATGTTTTTGAAGAGTAGGCCTATAAATACTACGAATAGATTTGGATGTGATGCATTTTACTGTAACAAAATTCAAGGTTCATGAATTAGTGCCATCTTAGCAGTTCAAACATTGCTGATATCAAGTGAAGATGATTTTCTGTCTTGATTGTATTAGGATAATGTCAATTAAACAAAGCAGTGGAAACGTTTTAAAGGATTTAGAACCTTGTGATGACACCTTAAACTAAATGAATAAACATCTTATAACAGTTTTTGCAAAAGGCTGCAGGATGAAGGAATAAGCTCAGTTGATGCATTGATACATCAATAATGAACAGTCCCCAATGAATCTGCTATCAATTAGGAAAGACCAAAGTAGCTAAATCGATTGATTAGCATTAGCCATATGCTCCGGAGAGTTGTGGCAGTATTTCACTTATCTAGTTTGTAACTGAGTTAAATACAAACTCACAACAAAGAATACTGTATATCATAAGTACTCGTATTGAAAATCTAAGAAATGATTAAATGCACCTGCACCTAGTTTACCTATCTCACAGCTACTTGTAGTTTTTGTATCCCAAAGTCTTGTGTTAAAGTTGACTTCCAGACAGAACAAGACATTACCAAATATTTTTAATTAAAGGTTGTATGAAGTTGAATTGGTTTTATGAATGTATGCGTTTTTGGGTAGTCTTTGTGCATTCCTTTAGACTGGACAGGAGACCTATGAGGTGAAAGGAAGAGAATGAAAGTTAGATGGTGAGCTGAAGAAAAGTACGAAGAAGAAACTGATCTTTTTTAATTATTCTAAAATAATACATGTTGAATACAATAAAGGAAGAATAAAATTGATTGTGACAAGACAGTTTGATTAGAGCATTGTTCAGATATTCACTTACATCAGAAATAATAGCATGTCTTCTATGAAGTGGTGGCCACAGTATTTCTAAAAAGGGCTAAAGAGTTACGAGAAATCCCCCCGCAGCACAGTTTAAGATGGTATCACCCGCTGATGTACATCTCAGCTGATATCCACCCTGGATTCCTTCTACTCGCTCCTTAGACTTAATCACTATTGATCTGCACATACTTGCTCCTCCCTCTGCTCTTCTCTCTTCATCTTCGATACCTCAGGTCTTATCTCTTCCCCTCATCTTCTTTTACCCCTTTTAATTTCCTTTATCCCGCCCATAGCTATCTCCCTCTCTCTCTCTCTCTCCCTCAGGGCTTCACAAGATTTATAAACTGTCTCTTGCTCTTCATTTTTCCCATCCTTGCATTGATCCTTTTTTGTGAATGTTATAAGAGTAGATGTGTTTCTCTTTCTTCCCCAAACATTTGTTGGCTTTATCCACTCGTACATGTCTTTGTCCTTCTCTTTGTGGGTTTCCTATTTAACAACCTTCATCTTACAATACCTGGTTGTAGCCTTGCTCTCTCTCCTTCTCTTGGCTTCATCACTTTTTCAATTTCATTCTTTTTTCTTATAGCCTCGTATAACTCATTTGCTGACTTTATTATTTTTTCATTGTCGAATATGTGACTCCATCCTCCCAATTATTTTTTCTTCCTTTTTTAATCTTCATTTCAACCTCTCTCTCTTCCTGCATCATGCTCCTCCCTCCTTCATCATGTACCTTGCTAGGATCTCCCTTTTCCACCTTCCTTCGCTCTTTCTTTTTTTTCTCACTTTTATTTTTTCCTCCATCATTCCTGGTGTTGGATTTTGAGATTTGTCTCTCATCTTCTCCTCCGTTCTTTCCTCCCAGTCTGATCTAACCGCCCAGCTCCCTGCAATCCCTCCCTCCATCATGTCAAAGCCTTAAATAAATGTTGATTCAGCTCCATCTAGCTCTTCCTATCTTTCTTCTCTCTGTCTTGGATATCTTGCCTTCATCCCCCTCCTCCATGTTGGGCAAAGGTTAGATGAGCTGGGATGGGGAATGACTGTCAGACAAGCTCTCTCTCTCTCTCTCTCTCTCTCGCTCTCTCTCTCTCTCTATCTCTATCTTTCTCTCTCTCTCTCTCTCTCTCTCTCTCTCTCTCTCTCTCTCTCTCTCTCTCTCTCTCTCTCTTTGAAAGGCAGAGGCATTTAAGAAGTATTTTATTGATTGTTCCTTCGAGGCAGTAATTTCATGTGGGAAGGCGATATGTTTGCTCAAGGGTCTATCCATTCTTTTCGGCATTTGAAATTCTTCAAGCACAATCATACACTGTAGGATACACCCTGTAGGCTATATTTTCCCAAAGTGTGTCTACAAACGTGTGTTCTTTGTGTCAAATCAGAAATCAGAATAAGATGCTCTCTCTTGAAACTATCTGACTTAGGTTTCCTGTATCCCTCAAGAATTGTGGTTAGGTTTGGACACCTTAAAACTACACAGCTAGGTCAAGAAAAAGATTACATTTTGTCTTGAAAAATGTACGTTGGTCACACTTGCACTTAATGAAAACTTTCCAACTCAGGAGGATTTCAGAAACAATGTTGTAGAAAGTGCGAATGTGAAAACGGCTAATGTCAGCATTGACTAAATGATTGACTGAAACATACACAGATGCAGATACACACTCCACGGAAATAGCTTTTTTTTGTTGCCACAAACACCTGTTTATGGTTCATACCAAGTAGACTTAGTTTAAAAAGACCAATTTGAAAATTGCCAAAAAGATGTTGACTGACAATGTGAGCTCTTTTTCAAGTATTGGATTACTCATATTGTAAATATCGTTGTTTTTATCAGAAATTGGGCAAGTAAAAATAGTATTATTCTCTATATAATACTGCCTGGTGCACAGACTGCATCATGGAATGCTTCAGAAGTCAAACTTGCCCAAACTTGGAGACTCCAGTGACAGTATCTGCTCCTCTTGCTTGTAAAATTTCCAAGAAAAACTATTTGAGACTTTAATAGCTTTTAGACAACCAAGACAATCCTGATTGGAGCAGATACATGTATGTAATTTATACATAAAACCAAATAAGACTTGCAGTTTTTCTTGAACACGAGTAAAGACTCTACAGTCTAGCACTCCTCACTTGTGCTTGCATGATTGACACGCTTTCAATGCAGAGCTGAATCTGGTTCTGCCATCATCTGCAGGTCTGTTCGAACGGTTTTATTTCTTCTTTCCACCTCTCTCTCTCATTCTCTGTTTGTTTTCCCATCATTCGTTCCATCCCTCTCTCTCTCTCCATGCCGTGAGTAGGCGGACACTGTTGGAGGTGAGAAGTGAGAATGCAAGTGTGTGCTGGCAACCATGGCAACCCTGTCCTAATTGGCCAATGGCCTGGCAGGATGATTGTCAGCTGTTGTCAGTGAGGGCTGTTCATGCAGACAGACGGCCCCAGATGAGTCCTTCAGATACCAGAGAAGGAAGAACAAGAGGAAGAAGGTTTTTTTTCTCAATATATATATATATGTTTCCAGTTTGAGACTTCAATTGAATTTCTTGAAGAAAAAAAAAAAAAAAAAATTGAAATTATGAATAGTTTTCTACTCTGACAGCAGTGCTCGGCCCCCAGACTGAGCAACTGTTCGTTTTCTTGTTTCTCTTATGCCTCTCTTCAACCCAGTCAGTTGGTTCACTTCTTGTATCAATTCTTTACCATTTTGTTTTGAGAATTGATTTAAGATGATGTCAATAATTTTGATGACGCAGGTTTTGCTTATTCAATATAATTTAGTTTTAATTATTTACATCTGATTTCCCATTACATTATAGCTGGGCACGTATGCAGCTGTCTTCATCTGTTCCCTGGTTCTGCATTTTCATCTCTTAAAGTTTGTCATACACTCCCTGCTTCATATCATCACTGCAGTCATGCACATTGTTGTGACAGTTGTGTGTTTCAGCCATAACAGATGTTGTGCAGTTAACTTAACACTGACTCTCTCACATGGAAGTGCTGAGGATGACCTTTGAAGTGCTGAATTGCCAAGATGTCGACTCTACAGGGTCTTATACAGGCTTCTACACATGTGGAAATGTTACACACACATACACATAACTTGTGCTCTTTTCGTAGGCTTTCTGCCGACTAACACAGGCCACACACTCACACACACACACACACACACACACACACACAATCTAACGGAAATCAGATTTTCCACCCAAGGAAGAGCAGACTGAGCCGATAAAAAGATGTTTTCCTCTCCATCACTCTCCTTTCTCCTTCTCTTCCTCTGACTCACAAGTTGCTTTTAATTTTTTCCTTTAGCACTTCTCACACACACACACACACACACACACACACACACACACTCACACAGACACACACACTCTCACACTACTTCCATGTCGCACTCACCTCTGTCAGTTTATCATTGTTAAGAGCAGCAGTGCAAACTAGCTGACTTTTTTCCATGACTTCCAGGCTCTCACAGCAGAGCAACCTGCCTCACTAGTCAACACACACACACACACACACACACACACACACATACACACTCAGTGATACACTCAGTGATAAGTGTATGAGCGCCAACCCCAAACAGACTCAAAGTAAATGGAGCGAATCATGATAGTGAAATCACAGGCAGGTCCTGATGCACGGTGTCAGCGTAAGTGGAGCACATCGCTTTGTGTTGTGATTATTGAGCCGAGTTAAAAAAAAAATGTTCACAGATTTTATGGGAAAATCCTTGTTTAGTTTCACAGATACTGGATGACGTCAAAGCTGATGAGAAGGGAGGATTACACCAGACAGGTTTCCACATTTAGAGCCGTAAAAAGGTAAATGGGACACTTACTTTGATGAGGACAATCTCACCAGAGTACCAAGTGTACACCCAATTGAAGTATCTCCTCCTCAGACTGTATCAGAACACTTTGGAGTGCATTCAAGTTTGTACCTACTTACTGTTTGGAAAATGGTCTGTGGACTACTTCCAGATTGACATTTTGGTTGACATCATTTTGTTTTTAAATTGCCATAAGTGCATAACTGGATGCAAGTTTGGAAACATTGAGCAGTAAGTTGTTAGCAGATGTTAAGCTATCAGCTACACAAAGTTATTTTCTAATAATAGGTACTATTATTTTACAGTATATGCTAACTTTGGCTAGAAAAAAATCAAAAGGACTTAAAACAACATTTGGTAACTCAAAAAAAGCAACATCAGACTTCTTAAAGTATCATTAAATATAACCAAATGCTTAACAAGATATTAATGAGGTTGCTGTGCACTGTACTTTCAGTGAGTCACTTCAAACGGAAGCTACAGAAAGAACAATGACTTCTACAGGCATAAATGAAGCACACATGAACACACACATGCTGTCCCCTCACTGTTTTGTTGTGCTATTTAAGAAGCTTGTATCTGGCTGTTCCTCCACTCTGCTGTGCTTTGATGTGGAACTGGTGCAACACTCCATCAGGGAGCATTAATATTATATCACAGCACATACACACATAAAAACATGCCTTCAGTAACACACACATAACACACAATTCCTTATTGCACATACAGCATGTTCAGTCTGCTTGCATTGCTTTACCGCTGCACAGTCTCTCTCTCTCTCTCTCTCTTTTTCATGTATCTCTCATAATTAACAGTACATTACAGAAATTACATAATTAATATTGTTGTGCATCGAATGAGAGTAGTTCTTATTTAAGGTATATTGCATTTACGTGTGTGTATGTGTGTGTGTACATGTGTGTACATGTTTGTGTGTGTGTGCGTGTGTGTGTGTGTACGTGTGTGTACGTGTGTGTACCTGTGTGTGTGTTAATTACCAAGAAAGCCAATCTATGAATAATGGAAAGGACTGATGTTACTTTATGATACTTTAATGTAATTGGATTAAAAGACAACGGGCTCGGGGGTGGATGGATGAATTGACAAACTGATGGAGGGATGGATGGATGGAGTGAACTTCAGTTACTTATTGAGTTAGTTGAATTAGGATTATTTGTTTACCATTTTTGTGCCTGTGATGAAGTGAATTTAATGAAAGGAGAAGAGAGAGAGAAAGAGGACTGTACAGAGAGGGGGGTTTAAATGGGGAATCCCTCATTTAATCAAATACAAATAAACCACATATGAAAGTCACTCATCTTCCTCCCCCTCTCTGTTCCCAATGTGTGTGTGTGTGTGTGTGTGTGTGTGTGACAGCCCTTGTTACATATGAAGTGCTTCCATATGCTATACACAGACACGCACACAAGTGGGAGTGAAAAGTTTCCATGTTTAGGCTAAGTGAGCTTCAACATGACAGATGTTGACTGTGACCGTAGCACTGTAGCCTACTGTGTTCCTGCACAAACACACACATACACACCAAACACACACACTTCTATTTTTAACCTTCTTTATGACTTTGTGAACAGAGAGTGTAGAAGGACACACATACGCACACACACACACACACACACACACACACACACACACACACACACACACACACACACAGTCATTTATAAATGGAAACTATGTAAGGATACACATTTACAGGATTTTTTCTGCTGTGGTAAATTTTCCAGTGGCACTGTTCTCCATCCAATTCATCAATCTTTGCAGCTCTTTCTTTCCAGTAACAGCAAGTCAGAGAAGAGTTCAAGTGTTAGTAATTTGAATGTTTAAATGTTTAAAAATCAGTTGACAAATTGCTTCCTTTGGTTTATGAAATCCTTTATAAAAAAGCAAGTTTGATAAACTCAAACTTGCCTACTGCCAAGCTCGGAACAAGTCTCTTTTTTCAGTCTCATGGACTTTTTAATGCCTGGCAGTTAAAATATGAACAGAGACTGAAAAAAAAGGTAGTATAGTATCAGATTGGAATATTGTCTAGCAAGCTCACCCAAAACTGAATTTCATTTGATTGCACTAAAAGGTGTGCAGACAGCAACCATGATGATATGCGATATTAACAGACAGGGATTTGTTCAAAGTAATAGAGAGAAAATGTTACAGAAAAATGTTACAGAATCAACATTATGCAAACAAATGAGTGGTGTCAGATGTTGAGGATGACATCAAACAGCCTGTAGTGAGCCTGCTGCAGCTGTATGTAGAATGAGGCCTCACTACAGGCTGCTTCAGAAGCTGTTCACCATGGAAAACCTGTGCTAGATCTGCTGTGACAGATTGAGGTTAAGATTTTCCTTTAGGATGCTTGGAACAAAAAACAGCTGAAACAAAGCAAAAATAGATGTGACCAGAGTTTTTATTAATCCAGGCCCGGACCTCTGAACAGGAATATTGAAATCCACTCACAGGCAGAGCGCCTGTTAGAATAATCACAATGACAACGAAAAAACAAAGCAGAATTTGGCTGAATACATTTCAACAAAAGCCATTATGAGAATAAAACCTAGCCAAACAATCACACACACATTTAGACAATACACACACACACACACACACACACACACACACACACACACACACACACCTAGGAAGGAATTTCTCATGCGAGAGCCGCAACAGGTATTGTTTCGCTAATGTTCTTACGTTACCTTAGTGTGTTTGGCTTATGAATTAAAAAAAACCTGTGGTTAAAGTGCAGATTATACCTGGCAGAATATATTTGGAGTGTTAGCGAACAGACAGCCAATTGAGTACAGACTAATCACAACCATGATGCTTTACAATAGTCACTAAGGGAAAGAAACAGTGGTGTTGTGGTGTCATGTGTGGGGGGAAAAAAAGCTTTACAAAAACTCAGACTATTCATTATACACTAAATTAAAGTTTTCTGGACCAATCAAATGTTGCGGAATACAGAAAGTGACTTGACTTTGTACGTTGGGTGTCTTCATGTCTCCGTCCGTTTTTTTCATTCTCTCTGATACATAAGATCACATACTTTGCTTTGCCTTGACCATCTGTCGCCTTTTTACATACCTTCCAACTTTTAAACTTTGATCAGCAAGTCCGTGCAGTGAAAACTAAAATTTGAATAGAATCTTGTAAGGCCTTTGGGGACTGTCGGTGCTTCACTGTGAGCAGGTGAGGATTTGGAAGGTTCAGAAAAAGACAAAAAGATACCCTAGATTTGATCACTTAGACACAGTTCTTTTAAACATGTTCTTAAAGTGTAAATACAACACTAGAGGTCTCAATGTTAAGCATATTAGGAAAGACAAGAAAGAGATGATATATATAACAAGACATTAAAGAATAGTGAAACATTCCCTGGTTTAAGAAACTAACAGTAACCATCAGTTTCAGCTTCTCCCTCTAATGACTGTCCTTTTCTCTTCTCTCACTCCTGTCTCCGCTCCGTTGGCTGTGATTCAGCAAAATGTCTAAAAAGGAGATGTGATACTGGTTGAAAATAAATGAATTGAAAAAAAACATTTTTGTTACTCGATCTACTCACAGATGCTGAACTAGCTCGATAAGATATATTGTATTGCTGTCAACAAATCCCCTGAAAACATCAAACAATGTTGTCTTCTAAAAAGAGCTGTGTACTAAAGCCTGAAATATCTTATTCCTCTGTGCCATATAGATGTTTTCTTGGAGAAGTAACAGGGTTGAAACATATTGATGAGCTGGTCTCAAACTTCTACACTGGATGTAATCTCCATTTACAGATGTGACCAAAGTTTTTAATTGGGAGTGTAATAGTTTCTGTTTGTAGTTTCAACATATGTCTGCTTTTGTTGCTTTGTGTGTAGAGCAAAATGGGCTGAACACAATTCATCGTAATGCAATCCTGGAGCCTATCTGCAGTCATCAAAAAATGATTTTAGTTTTAATCTATCTCTAAAAACATCCGATGATTTGAATGTAGGTGCAGCCAACACTTATAGACCTCTGTTCTCAACTCAAATACTAAACTCGCTTCTCAAGTGCTCGTTAGACTGTAAGCAAAGGCAACACACTAAAAAGAAAGTCACAACTGGAGGACCTTTTCTGCTTCTGGCTACATCATCCACACCAAATGTTTTTTTTCATTACCTAAGCACAAATACTCTTGTTTAATCCAGATATGACCCCAACAAATTGACTACTTACTCTTTGTTTTGAAAGAAACATGAGTGCCTGCATCTGCAACCCTTTGTTAAGATTTACATGCATATACTTTGCTCAGCCACCAACCCAACCAGTGAGTGACCAGACAGCCAGAAGATGATCAATATCTCAGCAAGTGTTTCAATTTACCCATCCATCACAGTAACACACTGTCTTTCTCTCCCCCAGTGTGTGTGGAACACGTTTGTGTGTGTCCTGTGTGTGTCTGTAGCACCTCACTCTGTCCACTGTGTCACATAGTATGATCTCTCCTTTTCCTCAGTCTGAGTGTATATGTGTTTGTGCAGGAGTGTATATGTGTGTTGTGACAAAGAAGGAATAAAAAAGTAGATTAATGTTGACTTAAAGATTAAAACTAATTTTCCTTTATTAATAAAATGGGGAGGGGGGGGCTTAAATGATTCCATAAAGCTCCTGTTTAAACAGAGTTTATCTGATGCTGATTCACTGTTTGACTTTAATTGTCTGCACTTTCATGCTGAGACAGTGATGTGTAATTTGAGACAAGATTGTATAATTAACTGATTGGCTTTGGTTTTCCTACAATCAATTCAGAGTGAAAATCAAGTTTTCTATTTAACAGTTGACACCCTGGACCTCCTTTTAGTGCCTCCAAGGGGTGCCACCTTTAACACAGCACTGCCTTAATCAATACAGAAACACATGAATTATTTCACTGCTGTCAATGCTGCCAAAATTAGCATAGTCCTCTTGCCTCTCCAACTTGTCTTGGTTCAAAAATTGAATATTAATATGTATTAATGAGCATCAGGAAAAAGGTCCTGAAAGATGTTGTCTGAGGGGAAGAGGGAACTCATGATTGAAATGGACAATCCCTCCACTGCTTAAGTACATGCAGCCAAAACAAGGGAATTAATCAACTAACTTATTATCAGATAAGTTAGTAGATATAGTTTGTCCTGTTTTCTGTTATATATGCAGATAACCTATTAGCACATGTTAAATATTGCTGTGTGTACTATACAGGAACCCAAACATAAAAACAGTTTGCACTCTCACTGCCTGTAGATAATATTCAAGCTGCCTTTTGGAAAAGTCACACGAGAGGAAGTGATGTTGTACTGAATATTAGCACTTATTAGAGGTATGATGAGATTGATGAAGAAAAACAGTCAGTCTGTCAGCTGTGAATGTCCATTAAACATATTCAAAACTCCTGGCTTTGGAGGACAGATACATATTGGCAAACATCCCAGTGATGTTGTTCTCCTATATCGTCACTCATGGAATGCATCTTGTCCAATGAGATTGCTTTGTCAGAGCTAAGTGTTGTATAAACTCTGATATACCATTGTCTGTACAGTTAGATCATATTCGTTATAGTTCAGTAAAAACCGCAAAGTGTGTGCAGGATTAGAGAATGAATTCTGTATTTGTAAAGGTATTTCCTTTTTTTCTCATTCAGTCTCTTTTGCCTTCGGCAGCCCAGCTCAGTAAATGTCAGGGAAAGCAGAGACTATCACTCTGGCAGTGGTGTAAATACTGGCTGCTGTTTATCGGTGTTCTCACCCTGCTGAGTTCCCAGTGGAAAATGGTGGACTTCACTGTTTGTACAACAAATCAGGTTTATCCAAAACATCATGTTTGAACCTAACAAATTTGAGGTGCACATTTAATAATTACATTTTTACAAGTTGCTAAAAAAAAAGTAGTCTGTGACAAAATGTTTTATTTTAAGATGATGATATTGAGAGAGAAAAGGATATTGAATTTGCACCTTGTTGATTGACTGTCAAATTACATGACAGTCTTTGCCTTCGACCTTTACACAGAAATGAATGTGTTTGTGTTGGATGATTATGAATCCAGTCCTTGTAAGGGTTTCCCCAGATATTGTATTTGTTTTCATTTCATAGGAACATAGAAATGGTCCAAAGAATTCTATAAGAAAAGAGCTGTAAAATACAAAAAAATAGGACTTTAGTTGGAAAATCAAGTTCCCTCATTATTTCTCTGATTAAGATGTAAACTACATATATTCAACTGTGTATGTATGTGGTCTTGCCCGCCAGCCGGAGATAGCCTGTGATTGCCCTGGTCCTGAGGGGGAGGCATGCAGCCATCTTGGCTCATAATGACGGTCACTGTAAGAGACTGGAGAAATCCAATAGGCCCTTAGAAACAAAGACTTGTGCATGTGTGTGAGTGTGTTTGTGTAACTCCCCCAGGTCTTGTATGATCCAGTAAGTCCAGACTGGAGGTCATTGATCCTACACCAATAAAGCCTCAGTAGTCAGGGTCACATAATACGGCATCGATCGTTTTCAGATAGTCTGTTTTTTAGCCTGCAGCTAGCCCCGGCTGACCACCACGGTTAAGTCCTGAAATCAGGAAAGTATTGTTTCAAAACACACCGTCATGCGATTTCACTCACATTTTTTGTACCTTGATTAAACCCTTATAAGTGTATGCCTCAGAATTATTAAGTTTATCTTAAAGGGCAGAAACCTTTCAACTGGGGAGATTTAGAGCCACACAGGTCCATTACTCTCCTGCAAAAACTCCTCAGGTTTCACCCCTGAAACCTCAAAAGGTCTTTTCTGAGATGTTTGATGCCATCGTACCCTGCTGCCTGAAAAACAATGCTGTTAGTGTGAGTCAGTGTGTGTGCAGTTGTAACATTATAGTCCCTGCATGTCTTTGCTCAGAAAATAATAGCTGCAAAGTAAAATGCTTATTGATGTTGGTCATGATGATCCAACACAGTCATAGTTTATGTATGCTGTATAGCACAATACAATTTCTGTCCACTGTTATAAAGCATCAGCTTAATGCCAAAAACATGCATTAACTATAAGTGTAGAAAGAGAACGTGTCTGTTATCACACATACACAAACCATAAAAAGCTCCACTTTCACACTAACTGTACACACAATGTACCTAAAGTACTGTCTTCATGCACTCCATGTACACACCTGCAGACCGCGCACATGCACTTTTCACACATCCACACGCCCTCTGCACAGCAGGTTTGACGCTTTGCTCCAAATGTAATTTTCCAGTCAATTAGAAGCATCATTGCTTTGTTAATTTCCAAACCCCCTCAATGTGTCTGACTGCTCTGGGAGTGGAGAAGGACGCTGAGCTCCTTTCCCACTGGGAATCCACCTGTTCATATCAACCTACGCACGAGAAGGAAGCAGTGTGATCTTCATGTCTCAAACTGACTCACAGTTTCTGTCACTTGATTTTAGTCTGGTATCTAGATGGTATCTCTGGTGAATGGAAAGATCAAATAATGGTTTTCTGAGACATGTTAGCATCCTGACATGTTTTAAACCTTTAGCAAATGAAATGTACTTATTGGATTCACAGTGTCATTTCAGATCTCAGTCTACATTTTTAATCGCATCACTTTTGTACTGATACTAGGTCATGGCCATGTCATTATTATGTCCCCAAAGCCAGCCTTCTTTAAAGCTGTATAGTTACATTTTTGCCTACAAGAGGCAGTGCAGTAAACTTTAAACACAACATTTACATATGTTCCTTTTAATCAGTTAATATGGCTTAGTTGGAAACCATCAGTAGCATTCAGTAGCATTTATTTTGAGTCATTTACCTCCCCTATGAATGTATATCTTACATTCATCCTTCTTTTAGCTTTCATTCGGTGTCCACCTAATCATCTGTCTTCTGTCCCTTTAGCTTCTAAATACTTCACTATATTATGCAACTTGTTGCTTACTTTGTTTTCTCATGGAGCTAAGAAGACTTGCACCGGTTAGTTTGTTACTTAAAGCTTAATGTAGAGATTTTAGCTGGTTATGGAAGAGACTAAAAGTAAAATCGATCCCTCTACATTAAATAAAAAAAACAAATGAGACCATTTGCAACAAGATTGATTATTGCTTTATAGGTATTTTAATGCCTGGAAAAGATGTCACTGGGTAGGAGTCAGACAAGATGATTGTCACCAGCACCAGACAGCACCGTGAAAAATAAGCCTTTTTCTTACATTTCCCACGGCATGGTGAGTGATTTTTGTTGTTGTTGTTGCTTAAAAGACATTGGGAGGAAATGTTATGTTAGAAACCACTACATACATGTATAGGATGAGATAAGCAAATCGATAAAAGGATGTGCTTTGTCCACAGGAGGCACCAAAATCCAAGAAAAACTTTCTCACAAGAGCTTTAAAGCCATCATTAAAACAATGTGCTTGGACATTGGGAGTAAGACTTTGTTGCCAAGTTAATTGTGGCGGTAAAAATAACAAAACAACAACAACCGTCGGCTTCCTGTTTGTCAAGCTAATTAAGTCCAATTTTGTGCTTTCCACTTTAGAGTAAAGTGGAAACTTTAGAGTTTTAGAGTAAATGTCTTTCTTATTTAGGAGCCGACATTTGTGTGATTATCTGAATAATAGGACTTGTGGTTTAAAGATGGAATAGTAAACAATAGCCCCTGTTGTTTGAAACAAATGGACTCAATGGAACGCATTTGTAAGCTGCTGGTTTGATGATAAACACCAAATTACCTGCTAAACACGTGTCAGCAAACAACTAGCAGGACTTAAGAGGATACATTTCCCTTTAATGAGACCTCATGCAGGCAATTTAAGAGCATTAAGCAGAGGAACGTCTGTACATTTATATCAACATGCTGCTTGTTTGGGCAGCGGTTTAACGTTAATTTGCATGTCACACAGAAATCCCTCTGGCTGTGTTTAAGAATCTGTGTATTAAGCGAGAGTAGCGAGGGGGGGAAAGTGGGAGTGATGAGTGGAACTCCAGGAGCAGATGGGGTGATAATTATAGATTCGCTAATAAAACAGAGCGAAGAGGAAACAATTTCTCAGAAGGTTGCACGTGCTGACTCCTGTGCACGACACTATGCGACACATCTGTACAGAGCACACGCATCGGTTTTGTACTACAATACTTGGATGCAGACGAGGTCTACATGTAACATACACATAAATGCGAACGAACACAAAGCTGTATTTTCAGGTGCAGCATAACAATAAAAGCCCAATATTTTTTACATAATGTATGTGTGCAGTGTCCCATTTTGCTCCCTTCCTAATCACAAAGAGGTCACTAGTTAATGAAAGTTGCAAATTGTCATTGCATCCTCTTCCATACTTTTTTCACATGTTATATTTATCCATCATAATGTATGTATTATTTTCTGTTAGTTTATTATTTATACATTTTATTTGCATGTATAAGTGAATGCACTTATTTCTTTGTATCTAAAAAGCCTTCGTATGCAGTTAAAAAAAAAAAACGTCCTCGCTCCAAAATAAATCACTTCCTGTCAGCTAACTACTAATGACAGAATGACCATCTTAGTTTGAACACCCCAATTTTGAAAGAAGTCTAAAGATTCATCTAAATACGTCTTTCACACTTTTCTTTCTAGACAGTGTTTTTTACAGCAATTCTCTCATTCAGATTTTTTTGTTTTCCCAGCCTTTGTGTGCACATTATATTACTTTTTTCTTTCCCAGCAGCATGGCTGTTTCTAGGCAAAACAGATGATAAACAAGACAGACAGTAGGAGGTGTGCAAGTATGTGTGTGTGTATGTGTGAGTGAATGTGTTTGTATCCTAGTTGGAGAAGACATGTTGCCAAGTCACGAGTTGTTTACCTTCCAGGAGAAGTCGAAAACTCTAAATCTCAATCTATGCGTTTCTGTCTCTGTCTTGCACACACACACACACACACACACACACACACACACACACACACACACTCACACACACACACACACACACTCACACATTCACACGCACTGAAACATTTTTTACATCATTTATATACATGCATCCTTCACACAGTCACTGTCTTTAAACTCTTCTCTAGACGCTCACAGTGACATTTAAGTGTGTAACAAGCAAATAGTGAAAAGAACAATCGCATGTCAACACAAGTTAATCAAAAGAAATATCTTTGACTCCAGTATCTTGTGATAGTGTGAGACAGTGGGCTGCTTTAACTTAGTTTACTGTATGTGTGTGACTATGACCCTTTGACAGGTAGGTGGAGGGATTTGATTGACGTGTGTCCAGCGACGTCAGGGGGGAAGTGAGTGCATTGTCACAACATCCGTCCATCACTGTCACATAATGATGATGTAAGTTATTCCATGAGGGAGACTTGCAAAGTGTGTGTGGGTGTATAGACAAGTTTTTTTTTTTCCTTGTTGTGGTGTGAAAATGCCCAATCAAGATGGAAGCACCACTAACAATAAGGAACATGATGTTAAAGTTACAAAAAACAGACAGTTACAACTTGAAGAAATGGCAAGCATATAAAAA
Organism: Labrus bergylta; assembly: GCF_963930695.1. Lineage (NCBI taxonomy): Eukaryota > Metazoa > Chordata > Actinopteri > Labriformes > Labridae > Labrus > Labrus bergylta. The sequence continues at coordinate 16,537,396 of NC_089204.1, read as the reverse complement.
TGTGTCTGATTAATGTTTTTAAACCTTAATTAAAGGGTTATTTATTTATTTGTCATGAGTTCAATTTTCCTGCTAAAAACTACGATTAGACACCAGAGCTTCGTTCAGGAAGTGAACTGATTCTAACCGACCTAAAAAGCCTCACCATTTTCCTAATATGCTTCCCGGCTCAGAAAAGTGGTCAAACAAGACGTTGGAGATGCTTTGGAAAAATGTAGAGTTTACAACACAGAAAGGTTTTGCAGACCACTAGAGCTGGCTAAACACTGAAGCTTCAGTGTCCACGACATGGCAACCCGCATGCGCATCGACTGTAGGGCGGAGGGGGCGGGGGGAAGCGGCTCTCTACAATGTTTTGAATTTTGGATTTCAGTACCCATTTTCAACGCTACGTGTCAGAATAACATATTGCTCCTTTAATTATTGAGAAAGTGCTCAAAATATTGCTCTCTTCATATTTGTAGTTCAATACCTCAACCTTTTCACTAAATGTTTTGCTGAGGAGGCAATTGAAAATCAATAGAGTTAGAGCAGCTCTTTGATAATGAATAAATAAATAGAAATATTAAAATTATTTTTCAATGGAATGGCAAGGTTGGTCTGATCAATGTAATAAAAAAAATAGAAAAAGAAACTCTTCCTGATCAATACAGGAGCTAATGTTCTGTTAGCCCTCAGGCTGACGGAATCAACTACATGTCCGCACTGGCATTTAAAGAAGCTGGAATCCATATTTATTCTTGTCTTGTAAGTAATGAGCAGGTGATGCAAGTCGAATGGCAACAATCAATCAATGTCTCATCACCAGGGCCAGTGAACTACGAACCCAAACTCACACCCTGGGGTGGTGTTAATGTTGTTGGAGACGGTAGAAGGGCCAATCCACTGTAATTATGAAGTCAAGCAAAGTTAATGCTAATGTGTACTACAATGATCCTATTGCATGCTGTGTTTATTTGTGTTATTAGTCTTGATGCAGAGACGAGTCACGAGACATTGGGAGCCCTTTGGATTATTGCATTTAAAATAATATATGTGATATTGACTTTTGATCATATCTAAATGTATTGTCATTATATTTTACAATTTATGTCTCGACTGAGAAACATTTTTTTTTCTTATAAATTCCTAGCCAACACAGCAGCTAAAAAAAAACTGAAAAGACAAGCAGTTAACAAGAATGTTTTCAGGCATTGTTTCTTGGATTCTGCACAATTTGCATATTATCGAATAGACTAATTGACTATACCTGACTGATACCAGCTCAACAAATGTGTGCTTATGATTTCAAAACGTAACCCAATTGTAGAACTGTGAATATGTTTACCTTTTAGTGAACATATTCTGAACAATCCTCACATATACACAGTAATGTGATCCATATATAGCAGCAGGACACAAGCACCTCATATATCCCTCATGTGTTATATACACATTTATTATAGCTATTTCTATTCGGTTGTGTTCCTTGATGTTATTTCCTAAAACATCTGTGGCATACTAACCATAGAGGCCGTCTGTTGCCTAAGGCAGTGCAACGCTCGATTGAGTCTCGAGGGAAACAACAGTGGGTGCAGAGTGGGGTCAACCGTCTGTGTGTGGGTCTTAGGCTGTGTGTGTGTGTGTGTGAGAGAGAGAGAGAGAGAAAGAGGCAAGTTCTGTCTGTTTGTGGTTGGCTGTGATCACTTGAAGTGTCCGTGTCAGGTAGGATGAAATCTCCTTTTTTTTTTACCCCAAAGATCTGGTTCTCTCTGTCTTTTCCTTCTCGATGTGCCTGAACTTGTTTGGCTTAATGGTTGCTAAGGCGATGACATTCATTGTAATGTAAGGTAATGACCATCATTTTCTGTGCTTTACTTATTCTGCTTAAATATTGCATGTGCTTTCTGTTTGCTTAAATCATTTGTTGAAAGAATTAAGCAATCAACGATGCAGGACAAAGTGGGAGAAGAAGCTGTGTCCTTTTGAACATAATGGCATGCCAAGTTGTTTCTCGTCCTTCACCACATTCAGCCAGAGGGAGGGCATTACAGAGGGGTGTGTTTTTTTATGAAGAGGTGATTGTGATCTGCATAATGATGAGACTGCTTTCAATTTCAAAACGTCTCTCTGTCGAAGGCCAATGACAGATGGCAAATGTTAAATTCACCTTGTTATTATCAGCATTAATAGGAGTCCGACCTGATAGGAGGGCCCCTGTAGGTTGAGTTGTGGCTTCAGCTTTGACTCAAACCAAAGCACTAATTACAAGTTATCAGATAGATATATAAATTCTATTATAACATTACACTATCCTCTGAGGCCATTTCCCCTGTAACTGCACGCTCAGGCTGGGAAACTCAAATGCTGTTATAAATTTAAAGTGCTGCGTTTTTGGTGTTAAATTGTATGAGTTTAGGTCATCAGTAAGTGTTCAATGCACATACAGATTTGATCAGAAGTCAAGCTGAAACACTGAATCCGATAACCTTGTATCTGTTGGATAACAGCTAATGTTAGCTGTCAGACAATTTCAATTGAACTATATTTATTTAGGTAGCTAAAAGCTAATATAATTGGATATAATGTTATGATATAGAAATTGCTAGCTAAGTGTATTTTTACAAAGGAAGTTGCTAAATGCTATTATCAGTTTATAAGTAGCTAATGGGTTATACAAATGTGTTAAAGTTTAAAGTTTACACAGGCCTACATAAAGTAATGTATGCATTCAGCTACTAAGCTAACAGCTGTATGGCTAAAGGCTAAAATTTGTTGTTGTAGGACGATAAGTTGATTTTACTGCAAATACAGTCCGATTTACCTTCTTATTTTTACTATTCACAAGTTGCTGATCTATTTAAAGAAATGAAATAATGATGACTCATCAGGTTTCTTTGGAAACATGATTTACAACCAAGAACACATCTGTACAGTGTGATAAAAGCATTCAGCTTCCCAACGTGAGCAGGACATCTAAGGAAAATGGCCGCTGTGTAAATATGTTCAAAACATATCTGCAGGGCCAAAAACAAGTCAACAGATTTTTTTTCAGCACTTTCTCCTTCCTGTCTCGCATTAAGAGATTTTGCAATGTAAAAAAAAAAAGAAAAAGAGTGGGGGAGAGTGAATTTCTTGCCCCAGAGTAAACGTAAGCAACAGCCGACTTTAAATTCTGCTCAGGAAAGTGTTCAAAGCTTTAAAGGCTGGTCACACCTGCTGCCTCTCAGTGATAACACACTCTGATTCCTTAAAATGCCAAGCCGGCCAGAGCGAGCATGGTTTCCCATCTCGGGTGTACCTCTCAAAAGGTTGTGATTCGAGGTGTAAACGTAAACATATCTTACAACTCAACCCACAGTAACTTCAGAAAACGAAGGCAAAGCAGGTGAGGTGGAACTTAAAACGCAGTGGTGCCTACTGCAGCAAAAAAAACATTTCATTTGTGGAAGGGGGATTTGGACTTGACATTCACATACATTATGTCACAAGTAGCTTACTTTAGTTACTCCTCCAAACAGCTGTGTTTTAAGGGCTTAGTCTAAATAGCGAGGCAATCGATTACTTCAATAAATGTCTCCTCTCACCTCCCTCCATCTCGTTCATTCTCTGCTCCTTCCACCTAATCAGCACTTGATAAGACGTTTCGTATTTTACCAGCTTTGGCAGAGTTAACATCCAAACATATTGATTCAGTAATGCAGGGCTCAAGGACTAACTTTCTTTGAATTCTTAATTAAGTTTTATTACTTGGACATGTTTGATACTTGATTCTGATTGGTTAGTTATTGAAATTTGAGGTTCGTTTCTTTGCTATAGCAGACTATTGCTAGGAAAGCAGCTCTGATCAGACCAGGATGAATGACGGTTTTCATATTAATCTAAAGAGAGTAAAAAAATTTCAAAAAGCTGTAGGCTATAGCGGACGACAAATCCAGCAGATTTTAAGGAGGCCCCAAAGTGTACCGTTATCATTGCTGCAGCATTCAATCCTTGAGTTAATTAGAGTCGGTTGAGGGTCTTTGAAAGATTGAATTGTATTCATCGGTTGCATCCCAGAAAGCAGCCCCATGTGCTTTCCCGCAGAGCACACATTTAACAAACCCATCAGTTTTATGGACATGTCAGAATGCCTTTATGTGATTGGTTGACCTCTTTCTAACCCCAAGCCAGTCAGGTGGCTCCCTCGGGGACCCTTTTAGCATGCTAAAGTCTGTTCACCTCAGTCACATTTTCTCTAGCTCCCTTCTCTCTACACATCTGTCTTTCTATGGCTTTGTGTCTCGTATCCTTTGTCCCTTCTGTTCCTCTGCTAGTCTAAATATGTTCGTCACAGGAGTTTTGTTTTTAGCAGACCCACATTCCACAGTGGAGCTCCAAAATGTACCTCGCAATGCTATTGAAGTGATGAGGAGCTATTTATACTCATCTTTTTTTCCAAGTGCCGTCCTTTCATTCAGTCCCTCTTTACCTATTTTCTCCCCTGTCAGTGTGGCTGCATTCAACCCATAGTGATTTATGGATGTGAATGTGTATTGCAGAGTGTTAAAGGCATTCTTTTAAAGACTGAATAGGTCAGTTTCCTGTTTTTATGTCCGGAAAACAAAGTAATGCGTGCGTGGATTTACGACCGCCTTCTGCCCAGTGTCTGGCATGCCTGTTGTGTCAGATTTCATTCCTGTTTTCCGGATAATAAAATGTGTGAGTGTCCATCCATGTGCAAATGAAAGAGAATGACGAGAGATGGGCAGAGAGAGAGAGAGAGAGAGAGAGAGAGAGAGAGAGAGAGAGAGAGAAAGAGAGAGAGCGGAACACACATGCGCACAAAAAGAGAGAGATGAGACAAGAGCAGGAAGTTTTAACATTTTATTCTGACCTAAATACACATGTAAAGACTTGCTCCATGTCGAGTGTGTTTCTACCTTTGTGTTGCATGTTCATGTAGGCATTCAATGTGTGGGTGAGTGTGTGTGAGAACTGTGGCCGGTCAGCTATGTTTCTGCAGAGGAAGCGATACATTTCACCTCGTCTGACATCATCAAGGAGCCGAAAATATTCCGACAACATTTCTGTCAGTCTGAATCCCTGACCTCAGAACTATGTGTTTCATGATCCAAGATTAGTCTGGTGGTTCATGAACAAGAGGGCTTTGATGGGCTGATTGATAAAACTCAGAGGTTGGAAAGCTGTTTAGGTGTTATTTAGTGTTTGAGCTGCAGATTGCTTTGGTCGTTGTTCCCCCAAAGCAGCACCTTATGAATTTCTAAAACCTTATGAATTATTTTGGTGTATTTTAATATTTCATTTAGTTGTGTCTGGAAATGTCCTCTTTATTTAAAGGGCCAGCAGTTTTAAACTACACTGTCCCTTTGCGCTTCATTTTAAGTCCTGTTAGGCTCATGTTGAGGTAGTGCATTGTCTTATTATCATGCAGATTCATTTGTTTCCCTGCTTTCAATTCAATTAAGTTTTTAGGCCTCTGTCACATCCTGAATGAAACCCACATTATTATTGATGGCCATGTTTTTCAGCTTAGTAAACGTTAAATATTATTGTCCCTCAAAAGCCCTATTCCCAAACACAAGTCTGCATTTTTGCACACACAACATCTGATTGTTTCCAATCCTGTTTGGATAAAAATAGAAAGAACAGGAACAAAGATGTTGGAAGAACAAGAAACAGAGATCTACAACTGTTTATCCTTCCTAACGGCTCAAGCTCTGCCCTGTACTGTGGGTTGTCATGACGACAGTTGTATACATCTATTCATGTACACAAAACCTTAGAAGGAGAATGTCAAAAGGTCACTTGTGCGAATGCCATGGCCATGTAGGGGCCTCTATAATATATTTTTACTGTACGCTTTGTTGGAGTTACATATAGAAACACTTCTTTATTATGCATTTGCCATTTGTTACTGCTCCATTGTCACTGCTTAACTGTCTGTTGGTGTTTTCATTCATAAGTCTGCTGATCAATACCTGATATTGGCAAGTTTTAATTTAAACATGTCATTAAAATATGAAAATCCACCTACTGTAATGATGCATTGTCCTGACCTGGATCATTTAGCTTTAAGCCAAACCCTGTTTTAAACAGACAAGTTCAAGTTAACCTCTCGTTAGAAAGGAAACGACAAACTGGAAAACATCTGCATGACAGAGAAAAAGTGGCAGGATGAAGGGTTGAAACAATGTGGATGAAAAAGTATTGGAAAAAAAACATAAAAGAGAATGAAGTTGTTTTGAAAGGACAAGTAATGAGATAATTAGGAAATGTAATAACTTATCTCCCTCTCTCTTCCTCCCTGTTGTCACATTTCCTTTCTGTCTTATGTGTCTGAATATCCTCTTGTCCAGCCTGCGGCCATGTGTAAGCTAATCCATTTAAGAGGAACTGGCAGCACAGCCAAAACACCCTGCAAACTGTGCCACGCTGGCCACACGTTGCTGTAGCAACAATCCGGCCTCCTTCTTTTCTCTTCTTTAATCCAGTGAAGTAGAAATGTGAACAGGCAGAACCACCCGACAGGACTTGTGTATCAGAAACCAACAGTCAGATTTCTTGCATTGACCAAACCTTTTTCTTTCATCGTTGATGTTTTTTGGGCATTATTTTCCTCTGCACTCTGACAGATTCCCATGTATCCTGGTTATAAAAGAGGATGGCAGTGACAGAGAGAAGGGAAGGAAATGATGCATTCAGATATGGAAGTGAAGGGGAAATAAAAAGACATAAAAAAAGAAGAAAGACAAGAGGAAGGAGGTAAAGTAAAGCAAAAGGGGACGATAGAGGATTGATCAAAGAAAGAAAGCTTGAAAATAGAAATGAAAAAATAGCAACAGAAAAAAAATAACCTGTATAAACTTTGGAAGCATGTGGGAACTGAGGAGATGATTTTCTATCATTTCATTAGTGGAATGTTGTACCATTCTTGCTTGATGTAGGATTTCAGCTGTTCAAAACTTTGTATTATTTTATGCTTTATAATGCACCAAATATGTTCAATAGGTGAGAAGGCAGGGGCCATTCTGTTGTTGTACATGCAGAATGTGGTGTGGGAGTTTCTTGTTTTAATAAGCAAGGCCTTCCCCAAAGAAGAAGTTGTCTTGCAGCATATGTTGCTCCAAACCTGTATGGGTCAGCATTGATGGTACCTTCACAAATGTGCAGGTTTACCTATGCCATGTGCAGTAAAGCAGCCACTTTTAAGCTGAGCACTATGAATAAGCCTGCTGGTCCCTCTCCTCCTTAGCCCAGAGAGCGTGGCATCCAGGTTTTCTGAACAGAAAGTCAAATTCTGGTTTATATACGGCTTCCTCTTTCCATGGTAGAGTTTCATTTTGAATTTGAGAATTCAGTGATGAACAGGGTTTTTGGCAGTGTTCATGAGCCTTTCTTGAAATGTTTGCATTGTTGCAGTCAGTCTTGCATAGTGGTGAATCTCTGCCCACCCTTACTTGAGGTTATGATTGAGGTGATAATTTTCAATGTTTTGCAAATCATCACAGTCTGTTGTCATTTACACTTTACACAATGCCCCAACTTTATGAAATACGTTTTTTTGTAATTGTCTCTGTTTATTTTTCAATGTAATCATTATCACATATTAACGTCCCAACTTATTTAATTGTGGGTTTCACTGAGAAAAAGGGAGGTCAGTGTGAGACAGTTATTGTTAGTTGTTCATGCAAATAAAGCTTTCTGAAGTGAACACAAAAAAACACAGAAAGCCAAACGGACGCTGAAGAGGGAAGTGAATGGGCCTCTTCACTCCAGGCCAATAAAATTCATTTGAAAATTGGAGGGGAAATGAAGGAGATTTTGGGTTTGTGTGTAAGTGGCAGAATAAGAGGCCAGGGTTGCCAAGTGGAACAGTGTGCCATTGCTTAAATTAACCAGCCAACAGGAGGAGGAAGAGGAGGAGGAGGAAGGAGAGCTTGAAAAGAAGGGGTGAATTGAATCTGTAGATTGAGAGGAAATGTCAACGAGGGAAGAAAAAGAGCAAAAAGAAGATTTTTTTTTTTCCACCCTTCCAAGTTTGTAAAGGAAAATGGCAAAGAGCAAGTGGGCGACGGAAAGACAGTGAGGGTTATTGTAAGGTTTCCAGCCCTGTGAAAAGCTCTGCCATTTACTTTTCCCCCTGCTCTCTTTTGTGCGGTTGAAAGCAGCGTCCAGTTCAAACTGCTGTTTCCTGCAACTAAATTATAGCCACTCCTGCAGCTTCAAAATAACAGGGATTATTTGTATTTAATCACATCACACCATTCTCTACCTTGAAGCCACTACTCACTTCAAAGTTTTTAATTTATTGTTTATAAGGCTTACAGATTTGTGACCAGAATTATGGAGACATTTCTTCAAACGTAACATAGCTGTATCGTTGCTGAGGTTGCAACAGTATTTACAAATGGAAAACCAGTTCACCTTGTTAAAACTTGTTTTGTTGTCTAAAAATAGTTTGTTTTACTTCTACAACTTAGGGCAGTAGTGTCTAGGTTCAGTCAAGGACCATATGACATCAAGGTGCTGTTATAGCTGTAACAAAAAGCTAATTTCAGTTGCCCAAAATGGTCAGAAGTGTGACAGTCACAAGACCACCAACAACCAAAAAATATGACCATCCAGGTTGTTGGTACAATTGCTAATTGGGATCACTTGTATGTGTAAACTATGACAAATGGTAATTATAAGATAAAATAAGATAAGATAAAATATACTTTATTCATCCCAGCAGGGAAATGTAGGTGTTCCAGCAGCCAGCATACATACAAACACACAACACAACACAACACAACACATATATACATACATATCCCACCCATACAAAAAAAACATGAGCCCACAATACAGTTTGATATATGATATATGCAACTCAGGCTAAAGTTTAAAAGTTTAAATGTCTTCTGTCCTTACTTGAAGGGGAGTCGTTATAAAGTGCAATTGCAGTAGGTAAAAAAAGGATTTTTAAATCTGTCCTTTTTGCAGCTTAGATGCCGTAGCCTCCCACTAAAAACACTCTTTTGTTCACAAACGAGATTGTGTAAGGGATGCATGTTATTGTCCATAATGTTCAACAGTTTCTGTATCATCCTTCTCCCCATCACCACCTCCAGGGGCTCCACAGCAGTCCCCCAGCACAGAGCCAGCCCTCCTAATCAGCTTTTTAGAGTCACAAGCCCTGATGCTGCTGATGCTGCTGCCCCAACAGACGGCTGCAAAGAAAATGCCACTTGCCACAACAGTCTGATAAAACATGGATAACATTTTGCTATACACATTAAAAGACCTAAGCTTCCTCAAGAAGTAGAGTCTGCTCTGACCCTTCTTGTAGACAGCCTCTGTGTGGTGCTTCCAGTCCAGTTTATTGTTCATTTGCACCCCCAAGTATTTATAGCACTCCGCCACCTGCACCTCGTCCCCAAGGATAGAGATGGTGCTTAGCTCAGGCCTGTCCCTCCTAAAGTCCACCACCATTTCCTTGGTCTTTGTTACATTTAACACCAGGAGGTTCTTCCCACTCCATGCAACAAAGTTATCCACCAGCATCCTGTATTCTGTCTCCTCTCCACCACTGATACACCCTACAACCACAGTATCGTCTGAGAGTGACAAGCCTCAGAGTTATACTGGAAGTCTGAGGTGTATAGTGTGAAGAGGAAAGGGGACAGCACAGTCCCCTGCGGCGCTCCTATGCCACTGACCGCCCGCTCAGACACTGACCTCCCCAGCCTCACAAACTGTGGTCTGTCAGTCAGGTAATCCATGATGTTGTGGTGGTGTCTACCTGCATCAGCTCCAGCTTCTCACTTAGCAGTACTGGCTGCATGGTGTTAAAAGCACTTCACACAAAATCAAAAAAACATAATCCTCACAGTGCTATCAGACTTGTCTAGGTGAGAGTGGGCTCTGTGGAGTAGGTAGATGATGGCGTCCTCAACCCCCGCCCTTGGGCAGTATGCAAACTGCAAAGGGTCCAGGTAGCTGGCCCACCTGTGGTCTCAGGTGGGCCAAGACCAGCCTCTCAAGTAACTTCATGATGTGCGATGTTAGGGCAACTGGTCTGTAGTCATTGAGGGCAGAGGGAGAGGGTTTCTTGGGGACCGGAATAAGGCAGGATGTTTTCCACAGCACTGGCACCCTCCCCTGGCTGAGGCTGAGGTTGAAAAGATGTTGTGGAATTCCACATAGCTGACCTGCGCAGGCTTTCAAAACTCTGGGGCTGATGCCATCTGGACCTGCTGCCTTGTTCTGGCCGAGTCTCTCGAGCTGCATTCTCACCTGGCTACTGGAGACAGACAAGACAAGCCAGAGAAGTGTGGGGTAGGGGTGGGGCACGGTGGGGGTCAGAGCATGTTGGGGGGGGGCCTTTGTGAGGGGGGAGGATGTAGGGTCTGTGTGGCTATCAGGGGCCGGGGAGGTAGCCAAAGGCCTCGTGCTGAACCTATTGAAGAACACGTTCATCTCATTGGCCCTTTCCTGACTACCTTCTGCCTGATTTCCTTTCACCTTGAAGCCGGTTATGGTTTTCATACCGTGCCACACATCCCTTATGTTGTTCTGCTGGAGCTTGCTCTCCAGCTTCTTCCTGTATGCCTCCTTGTTTTCTTTCAGCCTCACCCTCAACTCCCTCTGTACACTCTTCAGCAACTCACTGTCACCGTCCCTGAATGCTTTCTTCTTTTTATTTAGCAGACATTTTAAATCACTGGTGATCCAGGGTTTATTGTTTGCAAAGCACCTCACCTCCCTAGTAGGTACCACATTGTTGACACATTGATACTACATCCACTGAAAGTGTACTGAAAGTAATTATGAAAAGGTGTGATTCTTGGGACATATGTCAAAGACAAAGATCAAGTAGGCATGTCGATTTGCTGGCATAGGCCAACCAAATTACATCAGTTCCTCTTGTTTGACAGATTTGAATGTTTAGGCATCATGATGTGTAGTTGACCGTCATCAGATGGTTTGTAGTTGTATTGCTTGTAAGAGGTCTTTTGTTTTTTTGTTTGTTTTTTGCTTTTTTCTCGTAGTCTATTTACATTTGGATAGTTCTGCAGTGGTTCAGCATATTTACAGTATACAGTTCAGTGTTGTGTTCTTAGAGTTCTTCTGTAAAATGCTCATCTTTTGTTAGGTAAAGGAATAATAATAAAGAAGTAATTATTTGTTCATTTGATTTTTAAAATTACAAATATTACAGATAATCACATCGTCAACAGTCGTTAGTACATACAGCTGACATGTTGGTATTTATAGAGCTAGATTTAAACATTTTAGCAACCTCCCTGAATAAACATTGTTTATGAAACATTGGTTATGACCCAGTGGCACTGGGTCATAACCAGTGCCCCCCCATAATCTTGGCTGAATTTACCCACGGAATAAACCAACTATAGGGGAAAATTTTGACCTATTGATTCATAAAACACATTTCAAGGAGAACGTCAGTTTGATTGATCGATGATGCCATACAAGACTGAAATATCAAAATAGTAAGTTCTTATGTACCTTAAATCTGTCAA